>NC_053023.1:521095323-521272977 GCF_003073215.2 Triticum urartu
GGACATGTTTTAGGGTGTTTGTTCACTTATTTCAGTCCGAATGTTGTCCATATTGAAAAATGCAAAAGATCTTATATTTGTGAGCGGAGGTAGTATCAAGTAAATGTAATATTAAACATGTATTTCATGATGGATCTATTGGTATTGGTTTGGTATTCTGAATGTTGATATTTTTCCTATAAACTTGGTCAAACTTTAAAATTTCGAATTAAGGCACGACTAATATGCGAAGTAAAATAACGAAGGGAGTATGGTCATGATTTTATGGTCTTACATGGAAAACTATGACCGTGATTGTCAAAACAAACATGAATATATGTATATATAATGAATGGATTGTCAAGACAACTTCAACATAATTACTTCCATATTTGATGTTATCAACATATTTGCTTTGGATCCACCTTTTCTAAATTGGAGACAAAAGATTCATCTCATTTCTTCAATCAATATTTTCCTTTTTGGGAAAAGCCTCCAGAGTCCATCTGAACAAATTTTCAACACACTGCTTATGCGGCCAATAGAGGTTATTGGTACAAGTATGTCTTTAGAATGAAAGGAAAGGAGGAGGAATCAAGAATAGTTCATAATAGACAAAAGACCGTATACACAGGGACAGATCCAGCCCAGCCCAGCGCCCCGGGCCTCCTTTGTGCACTGTAGCAATTGCTACAGTGTTTTGCTAAATTCTACAAAGGAAATGGGCCGCACGACCCGGGCCTGCCCCCCCCCCCCCCACCGGCCTGGCGCCTAGATCCGCCACTGCGTATACGTAGGCCTTGCGGAAAACGTTGGCATATCTCTCATTCATAGGTTCAAAAGAGATGCACAAGATTGAAGGGAGACTGCCTTCCTCCTGAACACTGGGTTTGGGCCAATAAATATGTCTTTGTAGAAGTGATTTTTCCTTGAATCTTGTTTTGCTCTCCCGGGATGGTCAAAGGTTGTGCAACTCTATACACACATAAATTCATTGCCTTCTACCCAAAAAAGACCACCCCAAAAATAGTTTTGCTAAGTCAATATGGAAGGAATATAATTTAAGTTATTTTGGGTAGAAGGCAATGAATTTACTATGTGTGTATAGAGTGGATACAAAATGAGATAGACTCCCTTGTTGTTTGTGAAGTTGATCAAAGCTCATAGCCTTGACGGATCGATCTATGCTTCTGTAATAAAGAAGATTAAGTACTTAATGTATCTTCATGAATGTTGTATTACTCATATATTAGTCAAAAGCAGAATAAAATTAGGGTTAGCCTAGCGAATTTAGCCAGAACGAAAGGTAGAACCATGACTTGGCTTGGTTTGGTCCTCCTGTTGCCATAGAGCTACCTTTAGCTGATTGTAAATTTGTAATCGTATTGCATTGGAGTAACATATATACAACTTTTTCACCTGCAATTTCTTTTTGTCGACACATATGGTCTCCTTTTCCGGCTGACTGCAGGTGCACGGTGCAGACGCAGTGCGTGCAGGGTGTCGTCTTGTTGCTCTTTAAGGCGGGCCATGGGTCCACGTGGAAGCCATCTCTCGGTCGTCCGGCGGTCCCGCTCGTCCACCGATCTCGCAAACGTAGCCACGTCGCCCCATAACACCCCCGCGCCGCGTGCAAGTGCAACCACCGGTCCCGATTGACGGATCGATCGGCCGCCCATCACTGTGGTCCGTGCGGTGCATGCCGGCCGTACCGCGCGCGCACGTCCACCTCGGCGGCGCATACGTACGGGGCACGCCTCCGGGCCGCTCGTCGCAGTTATGATCGGATCAATCGGTCGAATGTATCGCCGTCCCCCGGCCCATCGGACATGGAACCCGCCGTTTAATTCCACACCTCCTGTCAACGTCGTCCGCGTCGGATCACTGACTCACTGGGCCGGGGTGGTAGATCGATGTACATGCATGCATGCATGCATGCATGGCATGCTTGCGCGCGGCGAGTAGGTGCTTTCTTCTTCCTGACGCGGTCGAAAGTGGAGGCCGACGCGTACCAACGCCGCGAAAGCGGCCGGCCGGGCAGCAGCGGGGCTGGAGCTAGCCTAGCCAGGCGCGGCCGCACAAAAGGTCACCCGCCCCGTACGTGTGCGGTGCAGGTGCTGACCTCGTCGGTATGGCTAGTGGCCGCCCGCGTCCACGTCTAGCTGGCTGGATCGACCGAGCAAGGACTGGACGGGTGGGTGGTTTTGTCAAACCCCTTGCAGTTCGCTGCTACTACAGGTCTGTTTGGTCGATGGTCATTTTGTTAACATGACTAACCTGTGCTCAAGGGAAATAGAGCCAATATGTATGTCGTCTATAAAACATGTTGGCACATCTACATCACAAAAAAGCACTACGAAAAAAGATTTCATGGTGGTAGATCTAACGAAACTAAATTAACGATATATATGTTGCTAAATTTCCAAAAAATTAATGAAACTTAACCACTTATGTTTTGAAAGTGGATGGCCCACGTCAGTGTCCCAAGTGCCTTGCTTTACTGCTAGTGTGAGAAACCAAAATGATCCTTTCATCTAAGGAAAAAAGACCGCGAGCCTAGGTTTAACTAACAATTTGCTCTCTGTCCCACGTAAGCAGGGCCGGTCCTGAGACTTCTGGGGCCCGGGGCGAGACTAGAATCAGGGGGCCCTCAATATAAACATTAAAATAATACTTAATATATGTATATGTGAAATATTATCAATAAACAATATAGGAAAGTGCATCCCAAATCAAATAATTCCTATTTTACCTTCAAATTTTCCTCTAGCATTCCTGGATGCAATTATGTTTAGTATGGTATCAATATAAATCTCATTCAATATTTTTTAAAGTACCAAACTATTTAAGCTCCCATGGAGTATATATCTATTTAAAAGATGTTCATGCTTCTTACTGACAATAACTTTCACATAAGGCAGCATACCTCAGCCATCATTCGCACATCTAGTGCTTCCTTATACATGTCATTTTTGATAAAAGAAATTGTTCTTGAAGCATTAGAACCATCTTCTAAGCTCTAGAGATGACAAGGAAAATGAGCTGAATGTCATAAACTATATGAGAAAACCGTCGAACAAAACATTCAGCATATTACTAGATGTCGTCTCCAGATCTAAAAGGCATTATTTCTATCAAATTTGATCCTGGAGATATATGTTGAAACTTTCTAAAAGGAAGGAACCGTCTGAATGCTTTTGAGAAAAGTGATTTTGCAGAATCACTACGAAACCATAAAATTAATCAGCAAGTTAATTGAACAGACAAGTCTTGTACATAATTAGATGTAACTTAGTGTTAATCCTGCTTCAGTAGACATCAACCCCTACTTATAATTTCTCTAAATCGAACAGTAACATCACGACCCTAATTTTTGAATGCCAAACTTAAATCCTGCTGATGATGACTATTTCTTTCCATCGAGAGCAAGGGGAGAAATACCAAAATCCATACAATCCCACAAGATTCAATCAAAAAAGAGGGAAGCGATCCTTACCAGGGCCTGAAGACGAGCCTAGCTATGTGCTCCTCCACCCTGGCCGCCGTTGTAGCATCGGCGGCGAGATCCTTGCCGCGATTGGGTTCTGAAGTTTGGCGTCGGCAGCGGGCGATGGGCATCCACGAAGGAAAAAAATTGACACGAGGGCGTTGTGCGCTACCTAGGGCGTCGGCAGCATTGGGCCAGGCCCAGTATCTCAGCGAGAGAGATAGGACAACGTACGTACGAGGCGATCTTCATCTAAAAAAACATACGAGGTGATCTGCCTGCTGCTGCGTATGGTACTACGGTATGCCTGATCAGAGGGGCCCCCTGGATTTGGGGGGCCTGGGGCAGCCGCCCCCCCTGGCCGGCCCTGCACGTAAGCACGCTGAAATGATTGAGTATAGACCGCATTTGCTTCAAACACAATCATCGACTTATTTTCTCTTTTCCGTCTCCGTCCATCAATTGTAGTTTGTTACTCCCTTTGTAAAGTAATATAAGAGCATTTAGATCATCACTTTTTTTAAGGAGGGAGTACTAAAGAGTAATGGTGTGAGATTTGCACCTGCTCAGCAAATATTTCCTTAGGGTTCTAGTACTCCAGTTGGTCCTTCGCTAGCTCCTCCTCCAATCCCACGAAGCTGCCACTTGATTGACCATTGGGCTCCTTGATGACATCCAGCTAAGCTAGATGTGGGCAGATCATGGGACTAAACTAGAGTATGTACGTACATGTCAGCCCCATTATAATACATGGCATCAGACATGAGGACTCGATACAGAGCAGGTGACCGCGCACAGCACTGCAGGCTTCCACAATACAATACTCCAAAAACCTTATGTGTCTGTATGAGGACTCCAAGTTGGTGTGGATGATGATATTTTTAGGGACCTTGACCCCGCCGTCTGATTTGCTGAGCTCTCAGTAAGTCAGTAGTCATGCCTGTTCATTTTAAATAGAAGGTCGGAGACGATAGGGATGAAGAAGCTAGTTGGCGATTTCGTGCATGCGCCACTCGCTCCGCCTAATTTATGTTGGTCAGTGATGCAAGCGGGGCTTACTAATGTCGCCGCTCACGTATAGTATATCTTCTCGGGAGAGCGCAAAAGCCATGTGTGTCACTGTCCTAGCAAATGACAAAAGCAAACTACTAGTAAATTTATTTGGTTTTCCCGCAACAGCGTGAGCCAGGTCATGTGGTAGTGTTGATATATAGTACTATATTTTTTTGCGATGATTGATATATACTACTCTTGTCAAAAAAACGTCTTACATTATGGGATAGAGGAAGTAGTAGTGTTTCTGAAAAGAGTTACAGCCAATACGTTTGTACAATTCAATAGAAAAATGTAGATAAACTCGTCTACAACCGTTGAAACAGAAAACTATAAGAATGAAGCTAGTGGTCAAGATAAATTTTAAATGGTCGACGTATATGGAGAATTTGCCAAAATCCATTTTTTTTTAGGAATCGGTAGGAGTGCTGCCTATTCATTAAGAAGGGGGAACTATGTACATGTAGGCATGTTTAAAGGGGTTCATGCCAAAAAAGATCAACCAAAAATAGAGCCACATGCGGACTACTCGTGCTATTGAATAGCTCTTGGCCGAAAGGCGAGTTCACGCAATCTCCTCGAAAGTGAGATGGGCCACCTCGACATAAGTCAATCTCAAGCCATTGAAAATGCATCAGTTCCGTTCCTTACACACATTCCACATTATGTAGATGAGAACACCTTTGCGACGCTTTTGTAGTGTGTTCTTCATATCCTCGAACCCTCCCTCCCACCAAGAATCAGTTGAGGGGAGTGTCATCGTGGGGCCGAAGCGAGCTAGTCGTCTACCCAGATGAGCAAATGTCCACGAACAGCCGTCATGAAAGGGTAGTCCTTGAAGAGGTGAGTAGCGGTCTCGAGGGCACTGAGGCAAATCTAGCAAACATGGTAAATTGGCCAGCCCCGTATGGCAAGCCGATCAGCCGTGAGGATCCTGTTGTGAAGGACGAGCCAAGAGAAGAGCGTGCACTTTGGCTCCCAAGCGCCTTCCATACTTTATGGGTTGAGAACTATGGATTGGATCCATGGAATTGCACCTCGTAGGCCGAGCTGAACGAATATTCCCCACCATGATGCCAAATCCAGGTGATGGAGTCTTGTATGAGCGAATTCAAATTCACGGAGTTGATGATAGAAGCCAGGACAATGAACTCCCGTGGCTGCTCAGGGATGTCCAGCCTAGCCACATATCTAATCTAGTTATCATTTAGAAGCTCGTTCTGCACCGATCTATTCTTGTGGGTAGAGATGTTGAGAAGGCCCGGGCAGCGGCGGCAGAGGGCCCCGTCACCATTCCAGTTGTCATGCCAAAATGCAGCCTTATGTCTGTCGCCGATGGTGATTTTCATGGATGCTCCGAAGAGGGGCACATCAGAAGCGTCACACAGGAGTTGGGAACCAACCCACAGGCAATCAGAACCCTTCCATTGTAACCAAAGCCAACGTTGTCTGCCCTATCAGAGCAATCAAGGTCCGCAATGCCAAAGCCCTCCCAACGCCTTTGGACGGCACACCGTCTTGCAGTTTACAAGCGGCCTCCTGCCGCCAGCGGTCTCACTATCATCGACAGCCCTAGACGAATCCCCAAGAGATCTTGTCGGCCTTGGCCATGGCCCACTTAGGCAGAGGGATGACTGTCATGTGGAAAGTGGATGTGAAAGTGAGGACTGTTGAGGATATAACTCTGACGTATGACCCGCCCAGGAGGGGCCGGGTCACACCGTTGGCGGCTTAGGGTGAGAAGGCCCAGAAGTTTGAAGGCCCAAGACCGGAGGTGACTCAAGGCCCGAAGGTGTGAACCGCCATATGATTGTTGGGGAACGTAGTAATTCAAAAAAAATTCCTACGATCACGCAAGATCTATCTAGGAGATGCATAGCAAGGAGACGGGAGAGTGTGTACACTTACCCTCATAGACCGAAAGCGGAAGCGTTTAGTAACGTGGTTGATGTAGTCAAACGTCTTCACGATCCAACAAATCCAAGTACCGAACATACGGCACCTCCGTGTTCAGCACACGTTCAGCACGATGACGTCCCTCGAGCTCTTGATCCAGTAGAGGGTCGAGGGAGAGTTCCGTCAGCACGACGGCGTGGCGACGGTGTTGGTGATGTGATCCCCGCAAGGCTTGACCTAAGCACTACAACAATATGACCGAGGTGATAAACTGTGGAGGGGGGCTCCGCACACGGCTAAGGAACAACTGTTGTGCTTTGAGGTGCCCCCTGCCCCCGTATATAAAGGAGGAGGGAAGGAGGCGTCGACCTAGGGGGCACGCCAAAGGGGGAGTCCAACTAGGACTCCCAATCCTAGTTGGACTCCATTTCCTTTTCCGGAGAGGGGAAAGAGGGAAGGGAGAGGAAGAGGAGAAGGAAAGGGGGGGGGCGCCTCCCTCCCTAGTGCAATTCAGACTCCCTATAGTGAGGGGGCGCGGCTACCCCTTGTGGGCTGCCTCCCCTCTCCCCTATGGCCCATGTGTTGGGGAACGTAGTAATTTCAAAAAGTTTCCTACGCACACGCAAGATCATGGTGATGCATAGAAATGAGAGGGAAGAGTGTTATGTACGTACCCTCGTAGACCGTTGTCGGTGTCAATACCGTCGGATCTCGGGTAGGGGGTCCCGAACTGTGCATCGGAGGTTGATGGCAACAGGAGAAAGGGAACACAATGTTTACCCAGGTTCGGGCCCTCTCTATGGAGGTAATACCCTACTTCCTGCTTGATTGATCTTGATGAATATGAGTATTACAAGAGTTGATCTACCACGAGATCGTAATGGCTAAAACCCTAGAAGTCTAGCCTATGTGATTATGATTGTCCCTATGGACCAAACCCTCCGGTTTATATAGACACCGGAGGGGACTAGGGTTGTACAAAGTCGGTTACAGAGAAAGGAATCTTCATATCCGAACGCCAAGCTTGCCCTCCATGCCAAAGAGAGTCCCGTCCGGACACGAGTGAGAGTCTTCGGTCTTGTATCTTCATAGCCCATCAGTTCGGCCCACGTCCAACAGGCCAGACGCCCAAGGACCCCTTAGTCCAGTACTCCCTCAACCATAAGCGGAAGCGTCATGGCAACGCGGTTGATGTAGTCGCACGTCTTCACGATCGACCGATCCTAGCACCGAAGGTACGACACCTCTGTGATCTACACACATTCGGCTTGGTGACGTCCCACGAACTCACGATCCAGTAGAGTGTCGAGGGAGAGCTTCGTCAGCACGACGGCGTGATGACGGTGATGATGATGCTACCGGAACGGGGCTTCGCCTAAGCACCGTTACGATATGACCGAGGTGGATTATGGTGGAGGGGGGCACCACACACGGTGAAAAAGGAAATAGCTTCAACTTAACAATATCATTATCCACATCTTTCTTCTTTTGCATGTCACACAAATCAACGAAGCTATTTAGGTGGGTAGCGGCATCTTCACTAGGAAGGCCGAAGAACGGATCTTTCATGACAAGATTCAGCAAAGCAATATTAATTTCACAAGATTCAGCATCGGTAAGAGGAGCAATCGGAGTGCTAATAAAATCATTGTTGTTCGTATTGGTGAAGTCACACAATTTAGTATTATCTTGAGCCATCGCGACAAGCAAGCAAACTAACACACAAGCAAACAAAAAGCAAGCGGGCAAAAAGAGGCAAATGGAGAGTGAGGATAGAGAGAGAGAGAGGGCGAATAAAATGGCAAGGGTGAAGTGGGGGGAGAGGAAAATAAGAGGAAAATGGCAAATAATGTAATGCGGGAGATAAAGGTATGTGATGGGTACTTGGTATGTTGACTTTTGCGTAGACCTCCCCGGCAATGGCGCCAGAAATCCTTCTTTCTACATCTTGAGCATTGCGTTCGTTTTCGCTGAAGAGGAAGGGATGATGCAGCAAAGTAGTGTAAGTATTTACCTCAGTTTTTGAGAACCAAGGTATCAATCCAGTAGGAGGCTATGCGCAAGTCCCTCGTACCTGCACAAAACAAATAAATCATCGCAACCAACGCAAATAGGGGTTGTCAATCCCTATAGGGCCAGTTACGAGAGTGAGATCTGATAGATATGATAAAGATAATATTTTTGGTATTTTTATGATAAAGATGCAAAGTAAAATAAAGGCAAAGTAAATAGCAAAGGAAATAACTAAGTAGTAGGAGATCAATATGATAAAGATAGACCCGGGGGCCATAGGTTTCACTAGTGGCTTCTCTCGAGAGAATACGTATTCTACGGTGGGTGAACAAATTACTGTTGAGCAATTGACAGAATTGAGCATAGTTATGAGAATATCTAGGTATGATCATGTATATAGGCATCACGTCCGAGACAAGTAGACCGACTCCTACCTGCATCTACTACTACTACTCCACTCATCGACCGCTATCCAGCATGCATCTAGAGTATTAAGTTAAAAACAGAGTAACGCCTTAAGCAGAATGACATGATGTAGAGGGATAGACTCATGCAATATGAATAAAACCCCATCTTGTTATCCTCGATGGCAACAATACAATACGTGCCTTGCTGCCCTTACTGTCACCGGGAAAGGACACCGCAAGATTGAACCCAAAGCTAAGTACTTCTCCCATTGCAAGAAAGATCAATCTAGTAGGCCAAACCAAACTGATCATTCGAAGAGACTTGCAAAGATAACCAATCATACATAAAATAATTCAGAGAAGATTCAAATATTATTCATAGATAGACTTGATCATAAACCCACAATTCATCGGTCTCAACAAACACACCACAAAAAGAAGATTACATCGAATAGATCTCCACAAGAGAGGGGGAGAACATTGTATTGAGATCCAAAAAGAGAGAAGAGGCCATCTAGCTACTAACTATGGACCCGTAGGTCTGAAGTAAACTACTCACACTTCATCGGAGAGGCTATGGTGTTGATGTAGAAGGCCTCCGTGATCGATGCCCCCTCCGGCGGAGCTTCGAACAGGACCCAAGATGGGATCTCGTGGATATAGAAAGTTACGGCGGTGGAATTACGATTTTGGCTCCTGTTCTGATCGTTTGGGGGTACGTGGATATATATAGGAGGAAGGAGTATGTCGGTGGAGCAACAAGGGGCCCACGAGGATGGAGGGCGCACCTGGTGGGGGTGGGTGCGCCCCCCTACCTTGTGGCCTCCTGTTTTATTTCTTGACATAGGGTCCAAGTCTCTCTGGTCTTATTCGTTGAGAAAATCACGTTCCCGAAGGTTTCATTCTGTTTGGACTCTGTTTGATATTCCTTTTCTTCGAAACCCTAAAACAGGCAAAAACAACAATTCTGGGCTGGGCCTCCGGTTAATAGGTTAGTCCCAAAAATAATATAAAAGTGGATAATAAAGCCCAATAATGTCCAAAACAGTAGATAATATAGCATGTTGCAATCAAAAATTAGATACGTTGGAGACGTATCAAGCATCCCCAAGCTTAATTCCTGCTCGTCCTCGAGTAGGTAAATGATAAAAACAGAATTTTTGATGCGGAGTGCTACTTGGCATAATTTTAATGTAATTCTTCTTAATTGTGGTATGAATATTCAAATCCGAAAGATTCAAGACAAAAGTTCATGACATAAAAATAATAATACTTCAAGCATACTAAGAAAAAGCAATTATGTCTTCTCAAAATAACATGGCTAAAGAAAGTTATCCCTACAAAATCATATAGTCTGGCTATGCTCTATCGTCACCACACAAAATATTTAAATCATGCATAACCCCGATGACAAGCCAAGCAATTGTTTCATACTTTTGACATTCTCAAAACTTTTTCAATCTTCACGCAATACATGAGCGTGAGCCATGGATATAGCACTATAGGTGGAATAGAGTGGTGGTTGTGGAGAAGACAAAAAAGGAGAAGATAGTCTCACATCAACTAGGCGTATCAACTCAACGGGCTATGGAGATGCCATCAATAGATATCAATGTGAGTGAGTAGGGATTGCCATGCAACGGATGCACTAGATAAAGTATATGAAAGCTCAAAAAGAAACTAAGTGGGTGTGCATCCAACTTGCTTGCTCATGAAGACCTAGGGCAATTTGAGGAAGCCCATCATTGGAATATACAAGCCAAGTTCTATAATGAAAGATTCCCACTAAGTATATGAAAGTGATAACATGAGAGACTCTCTACTATGAAGATCATGGTGCTACTTTGAAGCACAAGTGTGGTAAAAGGATAGTAACATTGTCCCTTCTCTCTTTTTCTCTCATATTTTTTTATTATGGCCTTTTTCTCTCTTTTTTTTAGGCTTTTCTCTTTTTTATTTTTCGTCCGGAGTCTCATCCCGACTTGTGGGGGAATCATAGTCTCCATCATCCTTTCCTCACTGGGACAATGCTCTAATAATGATGATCATCACACTTTTATTTTTCTTACAACTCAACAACTCAACAATTACAACTCGATACTTAGAAAAAAATATGACTCTATATGAATGCCTCCGGCGGTGTACCGGGATATGCAATGACTCATGAATGACATGTATGAAAGAATTATGAATGTTGGCTTTGCCACAAATACGATGTCAACTACATGATCATTCTAAGCAATATGACAATGATGGAGTGTGTCATAATAAACGGAACGGTGGAAAGTTGCATGGAAATATATCTCGGAATGGCTATGGAAATGCCATAATAGGTAGGTATGGTGGCTGTTTTGAGGAAGGTATATGGTGGGTGTATGATAACGGCGAAAGGTGCACAGTATTAGAGAGGCTAGCAAAGGTGGAAGGGTGAGAGTGCGTATAATCCATGGACTCAACATTTGTCATAAAGAACTCATATACTTATTGCAAAAATCTACAAGTTATCAAAGAAAAGTATTACGCGCATGCTCCTAGGGGGATAGATTGGTAGGAAAAGACCATCGCTCGTCCCCGACCTCCACTCATAAGGAAGGCAATCAAAAAATAAATCATGCTCCGACTTCATCACATAACGGTTCACCATACGTGCATGCTACGGGAATCACAAACTTCAACATAAGTATTTCTCAAATTCACAACTAATCAACTAGCATGACTTTAATATCACCATCTCTATATCTCAAAACAATTATCAATTATCAAACTTATCATAGTATTCAACACACTCATAAGAAAGTTTTATTATTAATCTTGTATACCAAGCATATTAGGATTTTAAGCAAATTACCATGCTATTAAAGACTCTCAAAATAATCTAAGTGAAGAATGAGAGATCAATAGTTTCTATAAAACAAATCCACCATCGTGCTCTAAAAGATATAAGTGAAGCACTAGAGCAAAATTATATAACTCAAAAGATATAAGCGAAGCACATAGAGTATTCTAACAAATTCCAAATCATGTATGGCTCTCTCAAAAGGTGTGTACAGAAAGGATGATTGTGGTAAACTAATAAATAAAGACTCAAATCATACAAGACGCTCCAAGCAAAACACATATCATGTGGTAAATAAAAATATAGCTCCAAGTAAAGTTACCGATAGAAGTAGATTAAAGAGGGGATGCCTTCCGGGGCATCCCCAAGCTTTGGCTTTTAGGTGTCCTTAGATTATCTTGGGTGTTCCATGGGCATCCCCAAGATTAGGATCTTTCCACTCCTTGTTCCATAATCCATCAAATCTTTACCCAAAACTTGAAAACTTGACAACACAAAACTTAAGTAGAAAATCTCGTGAGCTCCGTTAGCGAAAGAAAATAAAAGATCACTTCAAGGTACTGTAATGAACTCATTCTTTATTTATATTGGTGTTATACCTACTGTATTCCAACTTCTCTATGGTTTATAAACTATTTTACTAGCCATAGATTCATCAAAATAAGCAAACAACACACGAAAAATAGAATCTGTCAAAAACAGAACAGTCTGTAGTAATCTGTAGCTAGCGCAAGATCTGGAACCCCAAAAATTCTAAAATAAATTTCTGGAAGTGAGGACTTTATCTATTAATCATCTGCAAAAAGAATTAACTAAATATCACTCTCCAAATAAAACTTACAGCAGTTCTCGTGAGCGCTAAAGTTTCTGTTTTTTTATAGCAAGTTCAACAAGACTTTCCCCAAGTCTTCCCAACGGTTCTACTTGGCACAAACACTAATTAAACATAAAAACACAACCAAAACAGAGGCTAGATAAATTATTTATTACTAAAAAGGAGCAAAAAGTAAGGAATAAAATTAAAATTGGGTTTCCTCCCAACAAGCGCTATCGTTTAACACCCCTAGCTAGGCATAACAAGCAAGAATAGATCTAGGTATTGCCATCTTTGGTAGGCAATCCATAAGTGGCTCTAATAATAGATTCATAATGTAATTTTATTTTATTTTTAGGAAAGTGTTCCATGCCTTTCCTTAATGGAAATTGGAATCTAATATTTCCTTCCTTCATATCAATAATTGCACCAATCGTTCTAAGGAAAGGTCTACCAAGAATAATAGGACATGAAGGATTACAATCTATGTCAAGAACAATAAAATCTACGGGCACATAATTCCTATTTGCAACAATAAGAACATCATTAATTCTTCCCATAGGTTTCTTAATAGTGGAATCCACAAGGTGCAAGTTTAGAGAGCAATCATCAAAATCATGGAAACCTAACAAATCACACAAAGTCTTTGGAATCGTGGAAACACTAGCACCCAAATCACATAAAGCATAGCATTCATGATCTTTAATTTTAATTTTAATAGTTGGTTCCCACTCATCATAAAGTTTTCTAGGGATAGAAACTTCCAATTCAAGTTTTTCTTCATAAGATTGCATCAAGGCATCAACGATATATTTAGTAAATGCTTTATTTTGACTATAAGCATGAGGAGAATTTAGCACGGATTGCAACAAGGAAATACAATAAATCAAAGGGCAATTTTCATAGTTAAATTCCTTGAAATCCATAATAGTGGGTTTAGCAACATCTAGGGTTTTAATTTCTTCAATCCCACTTTTATCAAATTTAGCATCAAGATCAACAAATTCCGAATTCTTAGAACACCTTCTAGGTAAAGGTGGATCATATTCAATCCCATCATTATCAAGATTCATATTGCAAAACAAAGATTTAATAGGGGACACATCAATAACTTTTAGATCTTCATCATTATTTTCATAGGAATTAGAAGAACATGCTCTTATAAAGGCATCTTTCTTAGCACACATCCTAGCGATTCTTTCTTTGCACTCATCAATGGAAATTCTCATGGCTTTGAGAGACTCATTGATATCATGCTTAGGTGGAATAGATCTAAGTTTCAAAGAATCAACATCAAGAGCAATTCTATCAACGTTCCTAGCCAAATCATCAATCTTAAGCAATTTTTCTTCAATCATAGCATTAAAATTCTTTTGCGAAGTAATAAATTCTTTAATATTAGATTCAAAATCAGAGGGCATATTATTATAATTTCCATAAGAATTGTTGTAGGAATTACCATAATTATTAGAGGGATTACTAGGATAAGGCCTAGGATTAAAATTTCCTCTATACGTGTTGTTACCAAAATTGTTCCTACCAACAAAATTCACATCCATAGATTCATTATTATTCTCAATCAAAGTAGACAAGGGCATATCATTAGGATTAGAAGAAACACTCTTATTTGCAAATAATTTCATAAGTTCATCCATCTTTCCACTCAAAACATTAATTTCTTCTATCGCATGCACCTTTTTATTGGTAGATCTTTCAGTATGCCATTGAGAATAATTAACCATAATATTATCTAGGAGTTTAGTAGCTTCTCCTAAAGTGATTTCCATAAAAGTGCCTCCCGCGGCCGAATCTAAAAGATTTCTAGAAGCAAAATTCAATCCGGCATAAAAGTTTTGTATAATCATCCACAAATTTAAACCATGAGTAGGGCAATTACGTATCATTAATTTCATTCTATCCCAAGCTTGTGCAACATGTTCATGATCAAGTTGCTTAAAGTTCATAATATCGTTTCTAAGAGAGATGATCTTAGCGGCAGGAAAATACTTAGAGATAAAAGCATCTTTGCAGTTATTCCATGAATCAATACTATTTTTAGGCAAAGACGAAAACCAAGATTTAGCACGATCTCTAAGCGAAAAAGGAAATAGCTTCAATTTAACAATATCATTATCCACATATTTCTTCTTTTGCATGTCACACAAATCAATGAAGCTATTTAGGTGGGTAGCGGCATCTTCACTAGGAAGGACGGAGAACGGATCTTTCATGACAAGATTCAGCAAAGCAGTATTAATTTCACAAGATTCAACATCAGTAAAAGGAGCAATCGGAGTGCTAATAAAATCATTGTTGTTGGTATTGGTGAAGTCACACAATTTAGTATTATCGTGAGCCATCGCGACAAGCAAGCAAACTAACACACAAGAAAACAAAAAGCAAGCGGGCAAAAAGAGGCAAATAGAGAGGGAGGATAGAGAGAGAGAGGGAGAATAAAACGGCAAGGGTGAAGTGGGGGGAGAGGAAAACGAGAGGAAAATGGCAAATAATGTAATGCGGGAGATAAGGGTATGTGATGGGTACTTGGTATGTTGACTTTTGCGTAGACCTCCCTGGCAACGGCGCTAGAAATCCTTCTTGCTACCTCTTGAGCACTGCATTGGGTTTTCCCCGAAGAGGAAGGGATGATGCAGCAAAGTAGCGTAAGTATTTCCCTCAGTTTTTGAGAACCAAGGTATCAATCCAGTAGGAGGCTACGCGCAAGTCCCTCGTACCTGCACAAAACAAATAAATCCTCTTAACCAACGCAAATAGGGGTTGTCAATCCCTATAGGGCCACTTACGAGAGTGAGATCTAATAGATATGATAAAGATAATATTTTTGGTATTTTTATGATAAAGATGAAAATTAAAATAAAGGCAAAGTAAATAGCAAAGGAAATAACTAAGTAGTAGGAGATCAATATGATAAAGATAGACCCGGGGGCCATTGGTTTCACTAGTGGCTTCTCTCGAGAGCATAAGTATTCTACGGTGGGTGACCAAATTACTGTTGAGCAATTGACAGAATTGAGCATATTTATGAGAATATCAAGGTATGATCATGTATATAGGCATCACGTTCGAGACAAGTAGACCGACTCCTGCTAGCATCTACTACTATTACTCCACTCATCGACCGCTATACAGCATGCATCTAGAGTATTAAGTTAAAAATAGAGTAACGCCTTAAGCAAGATGACATGATGTAGAGGGATAGACTCATGCAATATGAAGAAAACCCCATCTTGTTATCCTCGATGGCAACAATACAATACGTGCCTTACTGCCCTTACTGTCACCGGGAAAGGACACCGCAAGATTGAACCCAAAGCTAAGAACTTCTCCCATTGCAAGAAAGATCAATCTAGTAGGCCAAAACAAACTGATAATTTGAAGAGACTTGCAAAGATAACCAATCATACATAAAATAATTCAGAGAATATTTAAATATTATTCATAGATAGACTTGATCATAAACCCACAATTCGTTGGTCTCAACAAACACACCGCAAAAAGAAGATTACATTGAATAGATCTCCACAAGAGAGGGGGATAACATTGTAGTGAGATCCAAAAAGAGAGAAGAGGCCATCTAGCTACAAACTATGGACCCGTAGGTTTGAAGTAAACTACTCACACTTCATCGGAGAGACTATGGTGTTGATGTAGAAGCCCTCCGTGATCGATGCCCCCTCCGGCGGAGCTCCGAAACAGGCCCCAAGATGGGATCTCGTGGATACAGAAAGTTACGGCAGTGGAATTAGGGTTTTGGCTCCTGTTTGATTGTTTGGGGGTACGTGGATATATATAGGAGGATGGAGTACGTCGGTGGAGCAACAGGGGGCCCACGAGGGTGGAGGGCGCGCCCCCCCTACCTCGTGGCCTCCTGTTTTATTTCTTGACGTAGGGTCCAAGTCTCTCTGGTCTTATTCGTTGAGAAAATCACGTTCCTGAAGGTTTCATTCCGTTTGGACTCCATTTGATATTCCTTTTCTTCAAAACCCTAAAACAGGCAAAAAACAACAATTCTCGGCTGGGCCTCCGGTTAATAGGTCAGTCCCAAAAATAATATAAAAGTGGATAATAAAGCCCAATAATGTCCAAAACAGTAGATAATATAGCATGGAGCAATCAAAAATTATAGATACGTTGGAGACGTATCAGAGCACCTTTATGATCACCCAGTTACGTTGTGACGTTTGGTAACACACAAAGTGTTCATCCGCTATTCGGGAGTTGCATGATCTCATAATCATAGGAACATGTATAAGTTATGGAGAAAGAAATAGCAACACACTAAACAATCATCGTGCTAAGCTAACGGATGCGTCAAGTCAATCACATCATTCTCTAATGATGTTATCCCATTAATAAAATGACAACTCATGTCTATGGTTAGGAAACATAACCATCATTGTTTCAACGAGCTAGTCAAGTAGAGGCACTCTAGTGACACTCTGTTTGTCTATGAATTCACACACGTACTAAGTTTCCGGTTAATACAATTCTAGCATGAATAATAAACATTTATCATGATATAAGTAAATATAAATAACAACTTTATTACTGCCTCTAGGGCATATTTACTTCAGTCTCCCACTTGCACTAGAGTCAATAATCTAGATCACACTGTAATGATTCTAACACCCATGGAGTCTTGGTGCTGATCATGTTTTGCTCATGAGAGAGGCTTAGTCAACGGGTCTGCAACATTCAGATCCGTATGTATCTCGCAAATCTCTATGTCTCCCTCCTTGACTTGATCGCGGATGGAATTCAAGCGTCTCTTGATGTGCTTGGTTCTCTTGTGAAATATGGATTCCTTTGCCAAGGAAATTGCGCTAGTATTGTCACAAAAGATTTTCATTGGACCCGATGCACTAGGTATGACGCCTAGATCGGATATGAACTCCTTCATCCAGACTCCTTCATTTGCTGCTTCCGAAGCAGCTATGTATTCCGCTTCACACATAGATCCCACCACGATGCTCTGCTTGGAACTGCACCAACTGACAGCTCCACCATTCAATATTAATACATATCCGGTTTGTGACTTAGAGTCATCCGGATTAGTGTCAAAGCTTGCATCGACATAACCATTTATGACGAGCTGTTTGTCACTTCCATATACGAGAAACATATCCTAAGTCCTTTTCAAGTATTTCAGGATGTTCTTGACCGCTGTCCAGTGATCCACTACTTGATTACTTTGGTACCTCCCTGTTAGACTGATAGCAAGGCATGCATCAGGTCTAGTACATAGCATTGCATACATGATAGAGCCTATGGCTAAAGCATAGGGAACACCTTTCATTTTCTCTCTATCTTATGCAGTGGTCGGGCATTGAGGCTGACTCAACTTCACACCTTGTAACACAGGCAAGAACCCTTTCTTTGCCTGATCCATTTTGAACTTATTCAAACCTTTATCAAGGCATGTGCTTTGTGAAAGTCCAATTAAGCGTTGATCTATCTCTATAGATCTTGATGCCCAATATATAAGCAGCTTCACCAAGGTCTTTCATTGAAAAATTCTTATTCAAGTATCCTTTTATGCTATTCAGAAATTCAGTATCATTTACGATCAACAATATGTCATCCACATATAATATCAGAAATGCTACAGAGCTCCCACTCACTTTCTTGTAAATACATGCTTCTCCAAAAGTCTGTATAAACCCATATGCTTTGATCACACTATCAAAGCGTATATTCCAACTCCGAGAGGCTTGCACCAGTCCATAAATTGATCGTTGGAGCTTGCACACTTTGTTAGCAACTTTTGGATCGACAAAACCTTCTGGTTGCATCATATACAACTCTTCTTTAAGATATCCATTAAGGAATGCAGTTTTGACATCCATTTGCCAGATTTCATAATCATAAAATGCGGCAATTGCAAACATGATTCGGACGGACTTAAGCATCGCTACGGGTGAGAAGGTCTCATCGTAGTCAACTCCTTGAACTTGTCGAAAACCTTTTGTAACAAGTTGAGCTTTGTAGACAGTAACGTTAGCGTCAGCATCAGTCTTCTTCTTGAAGATCCATTTATTATCTATGGCTTGCCGATCATCGGGCAAGTCAATCAAAGTCCACACTTTGTTCTCATACATGGATCCCGTCTCAGATTTCATGGCCTCAAGCCATTTTGCAGAATCTGGGCTCATCATCGCTTCCTCATAGTTCTTAGGTTCGTCATGGTCAAATAACATGACTTCCAGAACAAGATTACCGTACCACTCTAGTGCGGATCTTACTCTGGTTGACCTACCAGGTTTGGTAGTAACTTGATCAGAAGTTTCATGATCATCATCATTAGCTTCCTCACTTACTGGTGTAGGAATCACTAGAAGTGATTTCAGTGATGAACTACTTTCCAATAAGGGAGAAGGTACAATTACCTCGTCAAGTTCTACTTTCCTCCCACTCACTTCTTTCGAGAGAAACTCCTTCTGTGGAAAGGATCCATTCTTAGCAATGAATATCTTGCCTTCGGATCTGTGATAGAAGGTGTACCCAACAGTCTCCTTTGGGTATCCTATGAAGACACATTTCTCCGATTTGGGTTCGAGCTTATCAGGTTGAAGCTTTTTCACATAAGCATCACAGCCCCAAACTTTAAGAAACGGCAACTTGAGTTTCTTGCCAAACCACAGTTCATAAGGTGTCGTCTCAACGGATTTAGATGGTGCCCTATTTAACGTGAATGCAGCCGTCTCTAAAGCATAACCCCAAAATGATAGCGGTATATTAGTGAGAGACACCATATCTAATAAAGTACGGTTACGACGTTCGACACACCATAATGTTGTGGTGTTCCAGGTGGTGTGAGTTGCGAAACTATTCTGCACTGTTTTAAATGAAGTCCAAACTCATAACTCAAATATTCACCTCCATGATCAGATCGCAGAAACCTGATTTTCTTGTTACGATGATTTTCCACTTCACTCTGAAATTCTTTGAACTTTTCAAATCTTTCATACTTATGTTTCATTAAGTAGATATACCCATATCTGCTCAAATCATCTATGAAGGTGAGAAAATAACGATATCCGCCACGAGCTTCAATGTTCATTGGACCACATACATCAGTATGTATGATTTCCAGTAACTCTGTTGCTCGCTCCATTGTTTCGGAGAACGGAGTTTTAGTCATCTTGCCTATGAGGCATGGTTCGCAAGTACCAAGTGATTCATAATCAAGTGATTCCAGAAGTCCATCAGAATGGAGTTTCTTCATGCGCTTTACACCAATATGACCTAAATGGCAGTGCCGCAAATAAGTTGCACTATCATTATCAACTCTGCATCTTTTGGCTTCAATACTATGTACATGTGTATCACTACTATCAAGATTTAGTAAAAATATACCACTCATCAAGGGTGCGTGACCATAAAAGATATTACTCATATAAATAGAACAACCATTATTCTCTGATTTAAATGAATAACCGTATCGCATCAAACAAGATCCAGATATATTGTTCATGCTCAATGCTGACACCAAATAACAATTATTTAGGTCTAAAACTAATCCCGAAGGTAGATGTAGAGGTAGCGTGCCGACGACGACCGCATCGACTTTGGAACCATTTCCCACGCGCATCGTCACCTCGTCCTTAGCCTATCTTCACTTAATCCGTAGCCCCTGTTTCGACTTGCAAATGTTAGCAACCGAACCAGTATCAAATACCCAGGCACTACTACGAGCATTAGTAAGGTACACATCAATAACATGTATATCAAATATACCTTTCACTTTGCCATCCTTTTTCTCCGCCCAATACTCAGGGCAGTTCCGCTTCTAGTGACCAGTTCCTTTGCAGTAGAAGCACTCAGTCCCAGGCTTTGGTCCAGATCTGGGTTTCTTCACTTGAGCAGCAACTGGCTTGCTGTTCTTCTTGAAGTTCCCCTTCTTCCCTTTACCCCTTTTCTTGAAACTGGTGGTCTTGTTGACCATCAACACTTGATGCTCCTTCTTGATTTCTACCTCCGCAGCCTTTAGCATTGCGAAGAGCTCAGGAATCCTCTTATCCATCCCTTGCATATTATAGTTCATCACGAAGCTCTTGTAGCTTGGTGGCAGTGATTGAAGAACTCTGCCAATGACACTATCATCAGGAAGATTAACTCCGAGTTGAGTCAAGTGGTTGTGGTACCCAGACATTCTGAGTATATGTTCACTGACAGAACTATTCTCCTCCATCTTGCAGCTGTAGAACTTATTGGAGACTTCATATCTCTCAATCCGGGCATTTGCTTGAAATATTAACTTCAACTCCTGGAACATCTCATATGCTCCATGACTTTTAAAAGGTCGTTGAAGTCCCAGTTCTAAGCCGTAAAGCATGGCACACTAAACTATCGAGTAGTCATCAACTTTGCTCTGTCAGGTGTTCACAACATCTGGTGTTGCTCCTGCAGCGGATTTATCACCTAGCGGTGCTTCCAGGGCGTAATTCTTCTATGCAGCAATGAGGATAATCCTCAAGTTATGGACCCAGTCCGTGTAGTTGCTAACATCATCTTTCAATTAGCTTTCTCTAGGAACGCATTAAAATTCAATGGAACAACATCACGGGCCATCTATCTATAACAACATAGACATCTAAAATACTATCAGGAACTAAGTTCATGATAAATTAAAGTTCAATTAATCAAATTACTTAATAACTCCCACTTAGATAGACATCTCTCTAATCATCTAAGTGATCACGTGATCCATATCAACTAAACCATGTCCGATCAGAGATGGAGTAGTTATCAATGGTGAACATCACTATGTTGATCATATCTACTATATGATTCACGCTCGACCTTTCGGTCTTAGTGTTCCGAGGCCATATCTGCATATGCTAGGCTCGTCAAGTTTAACCCGAGTATTCTGCCTGTGCAAAACTGGCTTGCACCTGTTGTATGCGAACGTAGAGCTTATCACACCCGATCATCACGTGTTGTCTTGGCACGACGAACTATAGCGACGGTGCATACACAGGGAGAACACTTATACCTTGAAATTTAGTGAGAGATCATCTTATAATGCTACCGTTGAACTAAGCAAAATAAGATGCATAAAGGATAAACATCACATGCAATCAATATAAGTGATATGATATGGCTATCATCATCTTGTGCCTTTGATCTCCATCTCCAAAGCACCGTCATGATCACCATCGTCACCAGCTTGACACCTTGATCTCCATCGAAGCATAGTTGTTGTCTCGCCAACTATCGCTTCTACGACTATCGCTACCGCTTAGTGATAAAGTAAAGCAATTACATGGTGATCGCATTTCATACAATAAAGAGACAACCATACGGCTCCTGCCAGTTGCTGATAACTGTGTTACAAAACATGATTATCTCACCAAATAAAATTTAGCATCATGTCTTGACCATATCACATCACAACATACCCTACAAAAACAAGTTAGACATCCTCTACTTTGTTGTTGCAAGTTTTACGTGGATGCTACGGGCTGAGCAAGAACCGTTCTTACCTATGCATCAAAAACCACAACGCAGTATAGTGATTGCTTTTTTATCTTCAGAAAGAACCCTGTTCATTGAATCCGATTCAACTAAAGTTGGAGAAACTGACACCCACCAGCCACCTGTGTGCGAAGCACGTCGGTAGAACCAGTCTCGTGTAAGCGTACCCATAATGTCGGTCTGGGCCGCTTCATCCAACAATACCGCCGAATCAAGAATCAACTAGTGACGACAAGCAATATGTATATACCCACGCCCACAACTCCTTTGTGTTCTACTCGTGCATATAACATCTACGCATAAACCTAACTTGGATGCCACTGTTGGGGAACGTAGTAATTTCAAAAAAAATCCTACGCACACGCAAGATCATGGTGATGCATAGCAACGAGAGGGAAGAGTGTTATCTACGTACCCTCGTAGACCGTAAGCGGAAGCGTTATGACAACGCGATTGTTGTAGTCGTACGTCTTCACGATCGACCGATCCTAGCACCGAAGGTACGACACCTCCGCGATCTGCACACATTCGGCTTGGTCATGTCCCACGAACTCATGATCCAGTAGAGTGTCGAGGGAGAGCTTCGTCAGCACGACGGCGTGATGACGGTGATCATGATGCTACTGGAACAGGGCTTCGCCTAAGCACCATTACGATATGACCGAGGTGGATTATGGTGGAGGGGGGCACCTCACACGGCTGGAAACAATCAACTTGTGTGTCCTAGGGTGCCCCCTGCCCCCGTATATAAAGGAGCAAGGCGGGAGGCCGGCCGGCCTAGGGGCGCACCAAGGAGAGGGGGAGTCCTCCTCCTAGTAGGAGTAGGACTCCCCTTTTCCTAATCCAACTAGGAAGGGGGAAGGGGAAAGGAAGGAGAGGAGAGAGGGAGGAAAGAGGGGGCGCCACCCCCCTCCTTGTCCAATTCGGACTCCCAAGGGGGGGGGGCTACGGCCAGCCCTAGGCCCCTTCCTCTCTCTCACAAGGCCCACGTTAGTTCCCCCGGGGGTTCCGATAGCCCCCCGGCACTCCGATAAATACCCGGTGACCCCCAGAACTCATCCGGTGTTTGAATATAGTCGTCCAATATGTCAATATTTATGTCTCGACCATTTCGAGACTCCTCGTCATGTCCGTGATCACATCGGGGACTCCGAACTATCTTCGGTACATCAAAACACATAAACTCATAATACCGATCTCACCGAATGTTAAACGTGCGGACCCTACGGGTTCGAGAACTATATAGACATGACCGAGACACGTCTTCGGTCAATAACCAATAGCGGAACCTGGATGCTCATATTGGTTCAGACATATTCGACGAAGATCTTTATCGGTCAAACCGCATAACGATATACGTTGTTCCCTTTGTCATCGGTATGTTACTTGCCCGAGGTTTGATCGTCGGTATCTCAATACCTAGTTCAATCTCGTTACTGACAAGTCTCTTTACTCGTTTCGTAATGCTACATCCCGTAACTAACTCATTAGCTACATTTCTTAGAAGGCTTATAGCGATGTACATTACCTAGAGGGCCCAGAGATACCTCTTTGACAATCGGAGTGACAAATCCTAATCTCGATATATGCCAACTCAACAAACACCATCGGAGACACCTGTAGAGCACCTTTATAATCACCCAGTTATGTTGTGACGTTTGGTAGCACACAAATTGTTCCTCTGGTATTCGGGAGTTGCATGATCTCATAGTCATAGGAACATGTATAAGTTATGGAGAAAGCAATAGCAACAAACTAAATGATCATCATGCTAAACTAACGGATGGGTCAAGTCAATCACATCATTCTCTAATGATGTGATCCCGTTAATCAAATGACAACTCATGTCTATGGTTGGGAAACATAACCATCATTGATTCAATGAGCTAGTCAAGTAGAGGCAAACTAGTGACACTTTGTTTGTCTATGTATTCACACATGTACTAAGTTTCCGGTTAATACAATTCTAGCATGAATAATAAACATCTATCATGATATAAGGAAATATAAATAAAAACTTTACTATTGCCTCTAGGGCATATTTCCTTCACCATGTAGGCCCAATATTCCCCCGGGGGTTCCGGTAACCCCTCGGTACTCCGTAAAAATACCCGAATCACTCGGAACCATTCCGATGTCCGAATACAACCTTCCAATATATGAATATTTACCTATCAACCATTTCGAAACTCCTTGTTATGTCCGTGATCTCATCCGGGACTCCGAACAAACTTTGGTCACCAAAACACATAACTCATAATACAAATCGTTATCGAACGTTAAGCGTTCGGACCCTACGGGTTCGAGAACTATGTAGACATGACCGAGACACATCTCCGGTCAATAACCAATAGCAGAACCTCGATGCTCATATTGGCTCCTACATATTCTACGAAGATCTTTATTGGTCAAACCGCATAACAACATACGTTATTCCCTTTGTCATCGGTATGTTACTTGCCCGAGATTAGATCATCGGCATCATCATACCTAGTTCAATCTCATTACCGGCAAGTCTATTTACTCATTCCTTAATGCATCATCCCGCAACTAACTCACTAGTTACATTGCTTGCAAGGCTTATAGTGATGTGCATTACTGAGAGGGCCCAGAGATACCTCTCCGATAAACGGAGTGACAAATCCTAATCTCGATCTATGCCAACTCAACAAACAACTTTGGAGACACCTATAGAGCATCTTTATAATCACCCAATTATGTTGTGACATTTGATAGCACACAAGGTGTTCCTCCGGTATTCGGGAGTTGCATAATCTCATAGTCAGAGGAATATGTATAAGTCATGAAGAAAGCAATAGCAATAAAACTAAACGATCATATTGCTAAGCTAATGGATGGGTCTTTTCCATCACATCATTCTTTAATGATGTGATCTCGTTCATCAAATGACAACACATGTCTAAGGTTAGGAAACTTAACCATCTTTGATGAACGAGCTAGTCAAGTGAGGCATACTAGGGACACTCTGTTTGTCTATGTATTCACACATGCACTAAGTTTCCGTTTAATACAATTCTAGCATGAATAATAAACATTCATCATGATATAAGGAAATATAAATAACAACTTTATTATTGCCTCTAGGGCATATTTCCTTTAGTCTCCCACTTGCACTAGAGTCAATAATCTAGATTACATAGTAATGATTCTAACACCCATGGAGTCTTGGTGCAGATCATTTTTTGCTCATGGAAGAGGCTGAGTCAACGGGTCTGCAATATTCAGATCCGTATGTATTTTGCAAATCTCTATGTCTCCCTCCTTGAGTTGATCACGGATGGAATTGAAGCGTCTCTTGATATGTTTGATATCTTGTGAAATCTGGATTCCTTCGCCAAGGTAATTGCTCCAGTATTGTCACACGAGATTTTCATTGGACCCGATGCACTAGGTATTACACCTAGATTGGATATGAACTCCTTCATCCAGACTCCTTCATTTGCTGCTTACGAAGCAGCTATGTATTCCGCTTCACACATAGATCCCGCCACGATGCTCTGCTTTGAACTGCACCAATTGACAGCTCCACTATTCAATATTAACACGTATCCGGTTTGTGACTTAGAGTCATCCGGAATAGTGTGAAAGCTTGCATCAATGTAACCATTTACGACAAGCTCTTTGTCACCTACATAAACGAGAAAATATTCTTAGTCCTTTTTAGGTATTTCAGGATGTTCTTGACCACTGCCCAGTGATCCACTCCTGGATTACTTTGGTACCTCCCTGCTAAACTAATAGCAAGGCACACATCAGGTCTGGTACACAACATTGCATACATGATAGAACCTATGGCTGAGGCATAGGGAATGACTTTCATTTTCTCTCTATCTTCTGGAGTGGTCGGGCATTGAGTCTGACTCAACTTCACACCTTGTAACACATGCAAGAACTCTTTCTTTGACTGATCCATTTTGAACTTCTTCAAAACTTTATTAAGGTATGTTCTTTGTGAAACTCCAATTAAGCGTCTCGATCTATCTCTATAGAACTTGATGCCTAATATATAAGCAGCTTCACCGAGGTCTTTCATTGAAAAATTCTTATTCAAGTATCCTTTTATGCTATTAAGAAATTATGTATTATTTCCAATCAACAATATGTCATCCACATATAATATTAGAAATGCTATAGAGCTCCCACTCACTTTCTTGTAAATACAGGCTTCTCCAAAAGTCTGTATAAAACCATATGCTTTGATCACACTATCAAAGTGTATATTCCAACTCTGAGAGGCTTGGACCAGTCCATAAATGGATCACTGGAGCTTGCACACTTTGTTAGTACCTTTAGGATCGACCAAACCTTCTGGTTGTATCATGTACAACTCTTCTTTAAGATATCCATTAAGGAATGCAGTTTTGACATCCATTTGCCAACTTTCATAACCATTCTGTGCATTAGTTGGGCTTTGTAGACAGTAACATTACCGCCAGCGTCAGTCTTCTTCTTAAAGATCCATTTATTTTCTATGGCTTGCCGATTATCGGGCAAGTCAACCAAAGTCCACACTTTGTTCTCATACATGGATCCCATCACAGATTTCATGGCCTCAAGCCATGTCGCGGAATCTGGGCTCATCATCGCTTCCTCATAGTTCATAGGTTCTTCATGGTCAAGTAACATGACCTCCAGAATAGGATTACCGTACCACTCTGGTGCGGATCATACTCTGGTTGACCTACGAGGGTCGGTAGTAACTTGATCTGAAGTTTCATGATCATTATCATTAACTTCCTCATTAATTGGTGTAGGAATCACTGGAACTGATTTTTGTGATGAACTACTTTCCAATTCGAGAGAAGGTACAATTACCTCATAGTTCGAGTTTCCTCCCACTCACTTCTTTCGAGAGAAACTCCTTCTCTAGAAAGGATCCATTCTTAGCAACGAATATCTTGCCTTTGGATCTGTGATAGAAGGTGTACCCAACAGTTTCCTTTGGGTATCCTTGAAGACAAATTTCTCTGATTTGGGTTCGAGCTTATCAGGTTGAAGCTTTTTCACATAAGCATCACAGCCCCAAACTTTAAGAAACGAGAACTTAGGTTTCTTGCCAAACCATAGTTCATATGATGTCGTCCCAACGGATTTAGATGGTGCCCTATTTAACGTCAATGGAGCCGTCTCTAAAGCATAACCCCAAAACGATAGCGGTAAATCAGTAAGAGACATCATAGATCGCAACATATCTAATAAAGTACGGTTACGATGTTCGGACACACCATTACGCTGTGGTGTTCCAGGTGGCGTGAGTTGCGAAACTATTCCACATTGTTTCGAATGAAGACCAAACTCATAACTCAAATATTCACCTCCATGATCAGATCGTCGAAACTTTATTTTCTTATTACGATGATTTTCCACTTCACTCTAAAATTCTTTGAACTTTTCAAATGTTTCAGACTTATGTTTCATTAAGTAGATATACCCATATCTGCTTAAATCATCTGTGAAGGTCAGAAAATAATGATACCTGCCGCGAGCCTTAACACTCATTGGACCGCATACATCAGTATGTATTATTTTCAATAAGTCAGTTGCTCGCTCCATTGTTCCGGAGAACGAAGTCTTAGTCATCTTTCCCATGAGGCATGGTTCACAAGCATCAAGTGATTCATAATCAAGTGATTCCAAAAGCCCATCAGCATGGAGTTTCTTCATGCGCTTTACACCAATATGACCTAAACAGCAGTGCCACAAAAAAGTTGCACTATCATTATTAACTTTGCATCTTTTGGCTTCAATATTATGAACATGTGTATCACAATAATCAAGATTCAACAAAAATGGACCACTCATCAAGGGAGAATGACCATAAAAGATATTACTCATATGAATAGAACAATCATTATTCTCTGATTTAAATGAATAACTGTCTCGCATCAAACAAGATCCAAATGTAATGTTCATGCTCAACGTTGGCACCAAATAACAATTATTTAGGTCTAAAACTAATCCCGACGGTGGATGTAGAGGTAGCGTGCCGACGGCAATCACATCGACTTTGGAACCATTTCCCACGCGCATCATCACATCATCCTTAGCCAATCTTCATTTAATCCATAGCCCCTCTTTCGAGTTGCAAATATGAGCAACAGAACCAGATCAAATACCCAGGCGCTACTACGAGCATTAGTAAGGTACACATCAATAACATGTATATAAAATAT
The DNA here is from genome assembly GCF_003073215.2 of Triticum urartu. Classification (NCBI taxonomy): domain Eukaryota; kingdom Viridiplantae; phylum Streptophyta; class Magnoliopsida; order Poales; family Poaceae; genus Triticum; species Triticum urartu. The sequence goes on from NC_053023.1 coordinate 521,123,501, forward strand.
ACCTTTCACTTTTCCATCCTTCTTATCCGCCAAATACTTGGGGTAGTTCCGCTTCCAGTGACCAGTCCCTTTGCAGTAGAAGCACTCAATTTCAGGCTTAGGTCCAGACTTGAGTTTCTTCACTTGAGCAGCAACTTGCTTGTTGTTCTTCTTGAAGTTCCCTTTCTTCCCTTTGCCCTCTTTCTTGAAACTAGTGGTCTTGTTAACCATCAACACTTGATGCTCCTTCTTGATTTCTACCTCCACAGCCTTTAGCATCGCTAAGAGCTCGAGAATTGTCTTATCCATCCCTTGCATATTATAGTTCATCGTGAAGCTTTTATAGCTTGGTGGCAGTGATTGAAGAACTCTGTCAATGAAACTATCATCAAGAAGATTAACTCCTAGTTGACTCAAGTGGTTGTGGTACTCAGAAATTCTTAGTATATGTTCACTAACAGAACTATTATCCTCCATTTTGCAACTATAGAACTTATTGGAGACTTCATATCTCTCAATTCGGGCATTTGCTTGAAATATGAACTTCAACTCCTGGAACATCTCATATGCTCCATGATGTTCAAAACGTCTTTGAAGTCTCGATTCTAAGCCGTAAAGCATGGCACACTGAACTATCGAGTAGCCATTAGCTTTGCTCTGTCAGTCGTTCATAACGTCCGGAGTTGCTCCTGCAGCGGGTCTTGCACCTAGTCCGTGTAGCAATGAAGATAATCCTCAAGTTACGGACCCAGTCTGTGTAGTTGCTACCATCATCTTTCAACTTAGCTTTCTCTAGGAACGCATTAAAATTCAAAGGAACGGTAGCACGGGCCATTGATCTACAACAACATAGACATGCAAAAACTATCAGGTACTAAGTTCATGATAAATTAAGGTTCAATTAATCATATTACTTAAGAACTCCCGTTTAGATAGACATCTTTCTAGTCATCTAAATGATCATGTGATCCATATCAACTAAACCATGTCCGATCATCACGTGAGATGGAGTAGTTTTCAATGGTGAACATCACTATGTTGATCATATCTACTATATGATTCACGTTCGACCTTTTGGTCTCAGTGTTCCGAGGCCATATCTGCATATGCTAGGCTCGTCAAGTTTAACGCGAGTATTCTGCACATGCAAACCCGGCTTGCACCTGTTGTATGTGAACGTAGAGCTTATCACACCCGATCATCACGTGGCGTCTTGGCACGACGAACTGTAGCAACGGTGCATACTGAGCGGGGACACTTATACCTTGAAATTTAGTAGAGATCATCTTATAATGCTACCGCCGTACTAAGCAAAATAAGATGCATAAAAGATAAACATCACATGCAATAAAAATATGTAACATGATATGGCCATCATCATCTTGTGCCTTTGATCTCCATATCCAAAGCACCATCATGATCTCCAGCGTCACTGGCTTGACACCGATCTTCATTGTAGCATCGTTGTCGTCCCGCCAACTATTGCTTCTACGACTAATGCTACCGCTTAGTGATAAAGTAAAGCAATTATATGGCGATTGCATTTCATACAATAAAGCGACAACCATAAGGATCCTGCCAGTTGCCGATAACTTTTACAAAACATGATCATCTCATACAACAATTTATATCTCATCACGTCTTGACCATATCACATCACAACATGCCATGCAAAAACAAGTTAGACGTCCTCTACTTTGTTGTTGCAAGTTTTACGTGAAAGCTACAGGCTTCTAGCAAGAACCGTTCTTACCTACGCATCAAAACCACAATGATTTTTCGTCAAGTGTGCCGTTTTAACCTTCAACCAGGACCGACCGTAGTCAATCTCGATTCAACTAAAGTTGGAGAAACAGACACCCGCCAGGCACCTATGTGCAAAGCACGTTAGTAGAACCTGTCTCATGAACATGGTCATGTAACGTCGGTCCAGGTTGCTTCATCCAACACTACCGTCGAATCAAAGTAAGACATTGGTGGTAATAAGTATGACTATTATCGCCCACAATTCATTGTGTTCTACTCGTGCATATCATCTACGCATAGACCTGGCTCGGATGCCACTGTTGGGGAACGTAGCATGCAAATTCAAAAAAATTCCTATGATCACGCAAGATCTATCTAGGAGATGCATAGCAACGAGAGAGGGAGAGTGTATCCACGTACCCTCATAGACTAAAAGCGGAAGCGTTATGTCAACGCGGTTGATGTAGTCGAACGACTTCGCAAACCAACCGATCCAAGTACCGAACGTACGACACCTCTGTGTTCAGCACATGTTCAGCACGATGACATCCCTCGAGCTCTTGATCCAGTAGAGGGTCGAGGGAGAGTTTAATCAGCATGATGGCATGGTGACGGCGGTGATGATGTGATGCGCATAGGGCTTCGCCTAAGCACTAAGAAAATATGACCGAGGTGGTAAACAGTGGAGGGGGGCACCGCACACGGCTGAGGAACAATTGATGTGCCTTTGGGGTGCCCCTGCCCCTGTATATAAAGGAGGAGGGGAGGAGGCGGCCAGCCTGGGGGGCGTTCCAAAGGGGGGAGTCCAACTAGGACTCCCAATCCTAGTTGGACTCCCTTTCCTTTTTCGGAGAGGGGAAAGAGGGAAGGGAGAGGAAGAGGAGAAGGAAAGGGGGGCGCGCCCCCCTCCCTAGTCCAATTCGGACTCCCTATAGGGAGGAGGTGTGGCTACCCCTTCTGGGCTGCCTCCCCTCTCCCCTACGGCCCATGTAGGACCAATATTCCCCGGGGGGTTCCGGTAACCCCTTGGTACTCCGGAAAAAATACCCAAATCACTCGGAACCATTCCGATGTCCGAATACAACCTTCCAATATATGAATCTTTACCTCTCGACCATTCCAAGACTCCTCGTCATGTCCGTGATCTCATCCGGGACTCCGAACAAACTCCGGTCACCAAAACACATTACACATAATACAAATCGTCATGGAACATTAAGCGTGCGGACCCTACGGGTTTGAGAACTATGTAGACATGACTGATACACATCTCCGGTCAATAACCAATAGCGGAACCTGGATGCTCATATTGGCTCCTACATAATCTACGAAGATCTTTATCGGTCAAACCGCATAACAACATACGTTATTCCCTTTGTCATCGGTATGTTACTTGCCCGAGATTCGATCGTTGGCATCATCATACCTAGTTCAATCCCGTTACCGGCAAGTCTCTTTACTCGTTCCGTAATGCATCATCCCGCAGCTAACACATTAGTTACACTGCTTGCAAGGCTTATAGTGATGTGCATTACCGAGAGGGCCCAGAGATACCTCTCCGATACATGGAGTGACAAATCCTAATCTAGATCTATGCCAACTCAACAAACACCTTTGGAGACACCTGTAGAGCATCTTTATAATCACCAAGTTACGTTGTGACGTTTGATAGCACACAAGGTATTCCTCCGGTATTCGGGAGTTGCATAATCTCATAGTTAGAGGAATATGTATAAGTCATGAAGAAAGCAATAGCAATAAAACTAAACGATCATAATGCTAAGCTAACGGATGAATCTTGTCCATCACATCATTCTCTAATGATGTGATCTTGTTCATCAAATGACAACACATGTTTATGGTTAAGGAACTTAACCATCTTTGATGAACGAGCTAGTCAAGTAGAGGCATACTAGGGACACTCTGTTTGTCTATGTATTCACACATGTACCATGTTTCCAGTTAATACAATTCTAGCATGAATAACAAACATTTATCATGATATTATCAAGGAAATATAAATAACAACTTTATTATTGCTTCTAGGGCATATTTCCTTCAATGATGACTTGTTATGTATGGAAGGTTTAGTTAGAAACCAAGCCGACCACATTTGTGTGAGCCGGCCGAGACTTTGTAAGCCGCCTGTCGGGCATCAACCTATATATAAAGGGGTGACCCGGCAGCAGGTTAACTCAAGAAACAACCGATCGAGAACTAGGTCAAGCGTATTCGCTCCCTTGTACTCGAAACTCAAGCAATACAACTAGGAGGAAGTAGGCCTTTACCTCATTGAGAGGGGCCAAACCCGGGTAAACTCCTTGTGTCCTTTTTCCCGTTCAACCCCTTTAAGCTAACCTAGTTGCGATGGCTCCACACCTAAGTCCTTTCACTAGGGCATATGCCGTATTAAATCCAAGACAGTTGGCGCCCACCGTGGGGCCAGAGCACGGTGGTTTCGAGTTCTTGAAGGGCAACTTCGCAGGGATCAAGGGATACATTGTGGGCCGGATGACCAAGAGTCGCCACAGCAAGCTTTACATCGACGATGCTGGGTGAGGCCCCAAGACCGACTCAATCGAGTACGGGCATCGGGTACTCTTCGACGGGATTCACGTCTTCATCAGCAAGATCGGAGAGTCGGAGCCTGAGCCGAACATCTACACCGACATGATTGAGACGATCAGCGCGAACGACCCGCCAAGATCCAACCTGCTAGGAAGCTTGCTTTCGTTGGCTTTTGTTCATGGGGCGGATCTCGAAGGTTTTATGTCAGGTGGAGAGACAACCATCTACTTAGGTGATGAGTCCTCAACCGGCGAAACTGAAACGGTCTACCAATTGCAAGACGGGGGGCTTGGGGCGGTTCCGATGGCGACAGTATTTCAGACTCCTATGAGCCACCGAGCAGGGCTGCTATTTTCATGGCTGACATGCAACAGATGGTGAATTCATCGACTGTTGCAGCGATGACTTCCGGTTCAACGGCTGCTACGACGGTCGGGGCGAGCGACCCTGTGTGCCCGGCAAATCAAGTTCTGTTTGAACTCCTGGATGCCCTGGCGACTCTCTTAGATGCAGAGGTAACCCCGGCGAATCAAGCACAACATAAGGTGGAGGTTGCGAAGCTACGAGATGAGGTAGCTCAGGCTAAGGAGGCACTTAACTCTAAAATGCTAGGATGGTAACAGAGCGAGCTGCATTGCAAGCTGAGTTGCAACGGATCCAAGCAGAATCTTTCTGGCTTAATCCAGATCAAAACGCTTCAAACGCTGTTATGTGAAGAAGGCTCCAGACCCGTCTGCCCCTAGAGTTCGAAGCAAGGAATCTTTTTAATACGCCTAGAGCAGGAACGAGTAACCCGCCCGGTGTAACCAGGGTTGCCGAGGCGCCCGTGGCCAGGGTGACGGCTCAACCGCGTGTGACAGACCCACCTCGCTTGAATTTAATCCCGCCTCAACAGGTGTTAACACCGCCGGGTCATTTTTCCAACTCCCTGGATAATATGATTGTCGCGGCTTCACGATTGGCGGCCCTTCCAGTGGAAGGCGAGTCTCCTGCAGCGATCGAGACCCAGAAGGCCGTAGAGCTTCTTCAAATAGCGGTGACTCAGCAGGTGGCTTACTCATACAGTCGTGACCGAATTCATTCAACTCCTTGCCAGAGTCAAAGTTATAGCAGGCACATTGAGTCGCCAGCGGTTTCCAGCAGCGAGCGGCATCGGAACCAGCCGCGTGGGCATGACCCATCGCGTGATGATAATAATGTCCAGGACCTACTAGATCAGGTCAGGGCACATCAAGAGGCAGAGCTGGCGGCTCAGTTAGCGGCTCATCAGCAACTCCAGCGTAATCCGTCAGCGTCTAGAGAAGCTGGGATGACTTCCAGGACAGTGGGTATGCCGTGCTTAGCACCGTCTATACGCAATGAGCGCTTGCCCAAGGATTTCAAAGGCCCTCGAAAGGTACCCAATTACACTGCTGATCACGCCCCAGAGGCTTGGATTGAGGGCTATGAGTTGGCTATGGAGATGCTAGATGTGATGATGCCGTGTGCACCAAATACTTCACCATGATGTTGGATGGGCTGGCTCGAACCTGGTTGAAGGGGTTGCCCCCTAATTATATCAACTCATGGGCGGAATTGAAGGCACGTTTCATTTAGAATTTCAAGAACACATGTAAACAACCTCTGTCAATCATTGACCTAGATGCTTGTGTACAGCGCGAGCATGAGTCGGCATACCATTGGGTCCGACGGGTTTCAACTATTATCCACTCATTGGACAGCATCAACGCCGGCTCTGCTGTTTTAATTCTGGAGAAGAACTACCGCTTCACCACTCTCAAGCAAAAGTTAGGGTGGCTTAAACGTCACTCCAATGACATGGGAGAGCTCATGGCGGCTCTTATCAAATATGCTGACTCTGATAATTCTAAGGACCCTGGGTCTGATGAGGAGAAGTCCAACAAGGGGAAGAAAACAGCAATGGAAAAGGGCAGCAGTCAAACATGTCGGGTCATAGCCAAGGTAATAATGGTAAGCGCACACAACCCAACGGGGGTCAGACTTTGTGGCTAATACTAATGCACACAACAACGACTGTCATCATAAGGGAAGGCCACAACCCCAGTTTGGAGGGTCGAAGTTTAACTTGGAGGCGATGTTGAACCAACCATGCCCAAAGCATAGTTGTCACGATAAGTCGTTGACTCACCTGTGGAAGTATTGTTATATCATGAGGGAGTATAAGAATTCATGCTTTCATGAGGACCACAATGACAATAACGGCCTACATCGCGGGTCAGGATCCGGCTCTCACGGACCCGGCTTTGGAGGTGGTGGCTCAAACTCTGGATTTCAAGGCCACGACAATCAAGGCGGTTTTAATTAGCAGCATAGTCAAGGCAATCAGCAATAGCAGTATGGGTATCAGAGTAATCTTAGGCAACTATATAGTGGCCAATATCATGTTTTCACCACAAGCCTGTGCAAGCGAGATCAGAAGGTTCATAAACAAGCGGTGAGCGTGGTTGAGCCGGCGATCCCTCGGTACTTGCGATGGTCAGAGCATCCAATTGTATGGAGCTGTGAGGATCACCCGCCCTGGGTTGACAACCCGAGTCAGCTGGCTTTGGTGGTAGCTCCTCAAGTTGGAGGTTGCAAGTTCACTAAAGTTCTTATGGACAGAGGCAGCAATATTAATATCCTTTATTATGATACTTTTCGCCGGATGAATTAACTGACAAAGATCTTAAGCCATCCTCTATAGTCTTTCATGGGGTGGTGCCCGGTAAGTCGGCTTATCCGATGGGTAAGATATCGTTGGAAGTGGCTTTTGGCAATGAACATGATTACAGGGCTGAGACATTGAATTTTGAAGCAGTTGAAATCAAGAGCCCCTATGATGCTCTGTTTGGACAGTCGGCTTATGCCAAGTTTATGGCGCGGCCTTGTTATGTGTATTTGCAGCTTAAGATGCCGGGTCACAAAGGAACCATCACAGTGCATGGTGACATGAAGATAGCTTTGGAATGTGAGGAAGGTGATCTGGTTATGCCGAGTCTGCTTGTGCCATAGAGGAGCTTAACTTTTACAAAGACAACATTGACCCGGCTCATATAACTCCATTGAAGAAGCCAACTACAGAGCATGACCCTTCATTGAAATTTAAATCGGCCGGTGATACCAAGCAGGTGGATTTTAACCCTGGCAAGTCATCTCAACAGTTCATTATCAGTGCCAACATGGATCCGAAATAGGAAAGCGTGCTCATCGAGTTTACCCGTGAGAACCGAGACATCTTTGCATGGAAGCCTCCATACATGCTGGGTGTACCGAGGGAACTCACTGAGCACACTCTCAATATTGATCCAAAGTTTAAATCGGTCAAGCAATTCCTTCGTCATTTCAATGAAGAGAGGCGCAAGGCCATTGGAGAAGAGGTGGCCCGGCTCTTGGCGGCTGGGTTTATTGTTGAAGTTTTTCATGCTGAGTGGTTGGCTAATCCGGTACTGGTACTTAAGAAAAACGACACTTGGCGTATGTGTGTGGATTACACAGACCTTAACAAGGCTTGTCCGGCTAATCCTTTTGCTCTCCCTCGTATTGATCAGATCATTGATGCTACGGTGGGTTGTGAGCGTTTAAGCTTCTTAGATGCTTATTCTGGTTATCATCAGATCAAAATGGCAGTTAAGGACCTGGAGAAAACATCTTCCATCACTCCCTTTGGAGCATTCTGCTATGTGTCTATGCCTTTTGGGCTCAAAAGTGCCCAGGCGACTTATCAGCGTTGAGTTAAGAATTTCCTTCACAGCCAGATAGGACGCAATGTTCATGCTTATGTGGATGATATCATTGTGAAGTCCAGGAAGAAGGAGACCTTGTTAGATGATTTAAAAGAAACCTTTGACAACCTCCGGGTTTACAAGATGATGCTTAACCAGGACAAATGTGTTTTTGGCATGCCTGCGGGCAAGCTTTTGGGTTTTTTGGTTTCTGAGAGAGGTATTGAAGCTAACCAGGAGAAAATCAAGGCTATCATTTCATTGGCTAAGACGGCGTGCATTAATGACGTCCAGCATTTGGCGGGTCGTATTGCAGCATTAAGCCGGTTTATAAGCCGCCTAGGAGAGAAGGCCATTCCTCTGTACCAGATGATGACGAAAACAGACCATTTTGTCTGGAGTGATGCTGCTAATGAGGTGTTTGAGGCTCTTAAGAAACAGCTGGCTGATCCACCGGTTCTTGTAGCGCCCATCGAGAAGGAGCCCTTGCTCTTATATGTGGCGGCTAACAGCAGAGCCGTCTGATCCGTCTCCAACGTATCTATAATTTTTGATTGTTCCATGCTATTATAGTATCCATCTTGGATGCTTTATATGCCATTTTATATGATTTTTGGGACTAACCTATTAACCTAGAGCCCAGTGCCAGTTTCTGTTTTTTTCCTTGTTTTTAAGTTTGATAGAAAATGAATATCAAACGGAGTCCAAATGAGCTAAAAATTTACGGTGATTTTTTATGGACCAGAAGAAGCCCCTGAAGCAAAACAGTTGGGCCAGAAGAGCCACGAGGCCTCCACAAGGGTGGAGGGTGCGCCCTATCCCCCAGGGCACGCCCTCCATCCTTGTCGTCGCCTCATGGACCCCCTGACTAGTTCCCGATGCCAAAAATTCCTATTAATATAGAAACCCCCTACAAATAAACCTAGATCAGGAGTTCCGTCGCCACAAGCCTCTGTAGCCACGAAAACCAATCGGGAGCCCGTTCCGGCACCCTGCCGGAGGGGGATACCATCACCAGTGGCCATCTTCATCATCCCGGCGCTCTTCACGACGAAGAGGGAGTAGTTCACCCTCGGGGGTGAGGGTATGTACCAGTAGCTATGTGTTTGATCTATCTCTCTCTCTCGTATTCTTGATTTGGCACGATCTTGATGTACCGTGAGTTTTGCTATTATAGTTGGATCTTATGATGTTTCTCCCCCTCTACCTTCTTGTAATGGATCGAGTTTTCCCTTTGAAGTTATCTTATCAGATTGAGTCTTTAAGGATTTGAGAACAATTGATGTATGTCTTGCATGTGCTTATCTGTGGTGACAATGACATATTCACGTGATGTACTTGATGTATGTTTTGGTGATCAACTTGCGGGTTGTCTGACCTTGTGAACTTATGCATATGGGTTGGCACTGAAGGAAATATGCCCTAGAGGCAATAATAAAGTTGTTATTCATATTTCCGTATATCATGATAAATGTTTATTATTAATGCTAGAATTGTATTTACCGGAAACTTGATACATGTGTGGATACATAGACAAAACGATGTGTCCCTAGTAAGCCTCTACTAGACTAGCTCATTAATCAAAGATAGTTAAGTTACCTAACCATAGACATGTGTTGTCATTTGATGAACGAGATCACATCATTAGGAGAATGATGTGATGGACAAAACCCATCTGTTAGCTTAGCATGTTGATCGTTCAATTTTATTGCTATTGCTTTCTTCATGACTTATACATAGTCCTTTGACTATGAGATCATGCAACTCCCAAATACCGGAGAAACACTTTGTGTGCTACCAAACGTCACAACGTAACTGGGTGATTATAAAGGTGCTCTACAGGTGTCTCCGATGGTGTTTGTTGAGTTGGCGTGGATCGAGATTAGGATTTGTTACTCCGATTGTCAGAGAGGTATCTCTGGGTCCTCTCGGTAATGCACATCAATATAAGCCTTGCAGGCAAAGTGACTAATGAGTTAGTTGCGGGATGATGCAATATGGAACGAGTAAAGAGACTTGTCGGTAATGAGATTGTACTAGGTATTGAGATACCGACGATCGAATCTCGGGCAAGTAACATACCGATGAGAAAGGGAACAACGTATATCGTTATGCGGTTTGACCGACAAAGATCTTCGTAGAATATGTGGGAGCCAATATGAACATCCAGGTTCCGGTATTGGTTATTGACCGGAGACATGTCTCGGTCATGTCTACATAGTTCTTGAACCCGTAGGGTCCGCACGCTTAACGTTCGGTGACGATCGGTATTATGAGTTTATGTGTTTTGATGAACCGATGGTTGTTCAGAGTCCCGGATGTGATCACGGGCATGACGAGGAGTCTCAAAATGGTTGAGACATAAAGATCGATATATCCATGACTATGTTTGGACATCGAAATGGTTCCGGGTGAGTTCGGGCATTAACCGGAGTACCGGGGGGTTACTGGAACCCTCCGGGGAGTATATGGGATCTAATGGGCTTTAGGGGAGAGAGGGAGGGGCTGCCTAGGGCAGGCCGTGCGCCCCCAAGGCCTAGTCCGAATTGGACTAGGGGGAGGGGCGGCGCCCCCTCCTTCCTTCTCTTCTCTCTTCCCTTTCCTTCTCTCCTACTCCTACTACATGGAAGCGGGGGAATCCTACTGCTGGTGGGAGTAGGACTCCCCAGGGTGCGCCATAGTAGAGGGCCATCCCTCCCCGTCCTCCACTCCTTTATATACGGCGGAGAGGGCACCCCATAGACACACAAGTTGATCATTGGTTTCTTAGACGTGTGCGGAGCCCCCCTCCACCATAATCCACCTCGGTCATATCGTAGCGGTGCTTAGGCGAAGCCCTGTTCCGGTAGCATCATCATCACCGTCATCACGCTGACGTGCTGATGAAGCTCTACCTCGACACTCTGCTAGATCATGGGTTCGTGGGACGCCACCGAGCCGAACGTGTGCAGATCGTGGATGTGTCGTACCTTCGGTGCTAGGATCGGTCGATCGTGAAGACGTACGACTACATCAACCACATTGTCATAACGCTTCCGCTTATGGTCTACGAGGGTACGTACATAACACTCTTCCCTCTCATTGCTATGCATCAGCATGATCTTGCGTGTGCGTAGGAATTTTTTTGAAATTACTACGTTCCCCAACAGTTTCGTACCCTACAATAATCTCTTCATTTGTTCTCCGCTACTAGTGACTTTGGAGTGACTCTTTGTTGCATGTTAAGGGATTGTTATATGATCTAATTATGTTATCATTGTTGAGAGAACTTGCACTAGTGAAAGTATGAACCCTAGGCCTTGTTTCTAAGCATTGCAATACCGTTTTTGCTCATTTTTGTTACTAGTTACCTTGTTGTTTATATATTTTTTGATTACAAAACCTATATCTACCATCCATATTGCACTTGTATCACCATCTCTTCGCCGAACTATTGCACCTATACAATTTACCATTGTATTGGGTGTGTTGGGGACACACGAGACTCTTTCTTAATTGGTTGCAGGGTTGTTTGAGAGAGACCATCTTCATCCTACGCCTCCCACGGATTGATAAACCTTAGGTCATCCAATTGAGAGAAATTTGCTACTGTCCTACAAAACTCTGCACTTGGAGGCCCAACACGAGTCTACAAGAAGAAGGTTGCGATAGTAGACATCACCGTCAGTGTAGCAGTTGTGGTAGAGAGGAAGGAAAAATGCAAGGAATATCCCATCCAAAGGCCGGCTTACTATGTCGGTGAGGTGTTAATTGAGTCTAAACAGAGGTACCCACATTGACAGAAGCTACTCTATGGAGTATTCATGGTCAATCACAAGTTGAATCATTATTTCATTGGTCATCCTATTACGGTGTTCAGTTCTGCTCCTTTAGGGGATATTATTCAAAACAGAGAAGCCACAGGCCGGGTGACCAAGTGGGCCCTTGAGCATGGACCTCACGGTTTGAAGTACATGCCTAGCACGGCTATCAAGTCTCAGGGTCTTGTCGATTTTATCAATGACTGGAAAGAGTTGCAGATGCCTGAAGAGAAGCCAGATAACACATATTGGACTATTCATTTTGATGGGTCCACGCAGTTGGAAGGCTCGGGGGCTGGCGTTATTTTGACTTCCCCATGAGGTGAAAAAATTTGTTATGTCTTAAGGCTGATGTTTCCTTGTACTAACAATGCAGCTGTGTACGAGGCCCTACTCCATGGTCTTCAGATGGCTAGATAGATGAATTTAAGCCAGGTGAGGTGCTTCCGTGACTCAGATTTGGTGGCCCAGCAAGTCTCAGGAACTTGGGATTCTAAGGACCCACTCATGGCGGCTTATCATTAGGCGGTTGATAGTATTGCTGGCCACTTTAAAGGTTATCAAGTGGAACACATTGATCGCAGAAAGAATGAGGCGGCTGATGCTTTAAGCCGCCTAGGGTCTCAGCTTAATTCGGTGCCACCCAATGTTTTTCTTGACATATTGCATAACCCTTCAATTAAGCTACCAACAAAAGAGGATCTTGCAATCCCTGACCGGGAGGCATAGTTGGTGGCGGCTCTTCATGCTATTCCTGATTGGACGGCTCCTTATTTGGCTTATATGACCCGGGGAGAGTTGCCTGAGGATGAAACTTTGGCCAGGCAAATAACCCGGAGGTCTAAGTCGATGACTATTGTCAATGGCGAGTTGCACCGATGTAGTGTCATAGGTGTGTTCCAGCACTGTGTTTCCCCTGAAGAAGGCCATGAGATTCTAAGAGAGATTCATGAAGGAGATTGTGGCCATCATGCTGGCTCTAAGTCTCTCATGGCTAAGGCTTTTCGTCATGGGTTTTATTGGTTGATGGCTCATGCTAATGCAGAAGATCTGGTTAGCAAGTGTGATGGCTGTTAGAAATTCTCCAGATGAGCTCATTTACCAGCTCAAGAATTGAGGATGATTCCAATACTTGGCCATTTGCAGTCCGGGGTCTAGATATGGCTGGACCTTTCAAGAGATCCAAGGACAAAAAGACCCACCTTTTGGTGGCGGTTGATAAGTTTACATAGTGGGTTGAGGCAGAGCCGGTCAGCAAATGTGATGCGGCAACGTCGGTTCAATTCATTAAGAAAGTGATCTTCCGCTTTGTCTACCCACATAGCATCATAACTGATAATGGCACTAATCTGTCTAAGGGTGCTATGAAAGAATTCTGTCAACGAGAGCATATTCATCTTGATGTTTCATCGGTGGCTCACCCCCAGTCCAATGATCAAGCTGAAAGGGCCAATCAAGAAATCTTGAGAGGCATAAAACCTCGGCTTATGGTCCCTTTGCAGAGGACGTCGGGTTGTTGGGTTGAGGAGTTACCCTCAGTGCTCTAGAGTATAAATACCAACCCCAACAGATCAACAGGTTACACGCATTTCTTCATGGTTTACGAGGTAGAGGCGGTTCTTCCAAGCAATATCCGGCATGACTCGCCCCAGGTGGCGGCTTAAGTTGAGGCTGACAATGAAATGGCGTGTTAGGATGCTCTTGATGTGTTGGATGAGGAGTGTGACCTTGCAGCAGCTCGTTTGGTGATATACCAACAAGATCTGCGTCATTATCATAGCCGCCAGGTTAAAACCCGGACCTTTCAAGAGGGCGACTTGGTGCTCCAGCTCATTCAAGACCAGACAGATATGCACAAGTTATCCCCGCTGTCAGTGTCAAAACCGGCGGATCTCGGGTAGGGGGTCCCGAACCATGCGTCTAGGCGGATGGTAACATGAGACAAGGGACACGATGTTTTTACCCAGGTTCGGGCCCTCTCGATGGAGGTAAAACCCTACTCCTGCTTGATTAATATTGATGATATGGTCAGTACAAGAGTAGATCTACCACGACATCAAGGAGGCCAAACCCTAGAAGCTAGCCTATGGTATGATTGTTGTTCTTCGTCCTACGGACTAAAACCCTCCGGTTTATATAGACATCGGAGAGGGCTAGGGTTAGACAGAGTCGGTTACAATGGTAGGAGATCTACATATCCGTATCGCCAAGCTTGCCTTCCATGCCAAGGAAAGTCCCTTCCGGACACGGGATGAAGTCTTTAATCTTGTATCTTCATAGTCCAGGAGTCCGGCCGAAGGTATAGTCCGGCTATCCGGACACCCCCTAATCCAAGACTCCCGGAGTAGCCCCTGAACCACGCTTCAATGACGACGAGTTCGGCGCGCAGATTGTCTTCGGCATTGCAAGGCGTGTTCCTCCTCCAAGTACTTCATAGAAGATTTTGAACACAAAGGTAGTGTCCGGCTCTGCAAAATAAGTTTCCACATATTGCCATAGAGAGAATAATATTTACACAAATCTAATCTGCTGACGTATTCCGTAGCATGACATCACACCACGGCCAAGTCTTTATTCGAATCGTTTTACTGTCCCACCTCAGCACGTATAGCGAGGCGGTTTCCTTGGCACGTCTTGTCAAAGCAGAGATCGTGTCCCCTTATTCCGGGATTCTCATCAATACGGGTGTGGGTAACCCAGTCTTACCCGTTGGTATGTTTTCTCGATCAAAGGCGAGTCCCAAATGGTCACGGAGAGGGCCCTTGGTATTCAACCTCTTATAAAGAGGCCTAGGCCTTACTCCTTTCTTTCAATCTCAAACGAGTTCGCCCTTCGCCTCGAGTTCCAACACCCAAGGCTCCAGATTTCAGGCGCTTCAGACCTTCGACAATGCCCGGTTCTGACCTTTGAGGCCGATGGATGCCCTCCTCCGTCACGGAGGAGGACGTGCTGAAGTTGAGAGAGGCCAGGTTCTTAACCGGCCAAATCTGGCATAGGCTGCCTGCTCAAGGGCAGGTCATTCCCACTCCCAAGCCTGGTGAGAGTGTGGTGTTCATGTCTCACTTCCTTCAGGGGCTTGGCTTCCCGACGGATCCCTTCGTGAGGGGGCTCATGTTTTATTATGGGCTGGAATTTCACGACTTAGCTCCGGAGTCCATCCTCCATATTTCCTCATTCATCGTCGTGTGTGAAGCCTTCCTCCGTATTACGCCTCACTTCGGACTATGGCTCAAGACCTTCAAAGTAGAGCCGAAGATGATCGAGGGACGACACGCGGAGTGCGGAGGTGCTTTTATAAGCAAGAATGCTGGTGCTCCATGGCCCGAGGGCTCTTTTCAAGAGGAGTCCAGCTTATGGCAACGAGAGTGGTTTTACATCACCGTTCCCAGGGGCACCAAGTGGGTGGCGCCACCTGCCTTTCGCTCGGGTCCCCCACCACAGCTAGTGTCATGGGTCAATAAAGGACTGGACTGGGGGCCATCCTAGGACGTGCCCTTGTTGCAAGGCCGCATTTGAGATCTCTTAGAAAGAGACATTAGCCTGGTCGTGGTGACGCAGGTCATGTTGATCCGCCGAGCCTTACCCGACAAACGTCGCCCCCTTTGCCTGTGGGAGTTCAATCCGGAGGGACCACGAGCTCTCCAGCATTTCATGGGCGCAACGCCCGTGGAGATGTACAAATTGTTCTTCGGATCACAAGCAATGTGTCCGGACTTGACCGAGGACGCAGGCCTGAGCTGCAATCGCCCGGTTACTCAAGTAAGTAGCCTTGTTCCCGGACTCGCTATCCGTATATTTATCATAAAATTGCCCCTAAAAGAGCTGTCTTTTAAACAGGAGTGGATAGCGAAAGCAAAGCTAATCAGGTGTCCGACCCCCATCCCCGAGACCACACCGGATCCCGTGCTAGTCAGGATGTTGGAGGTTGTGCCTTCGGAGGAAAGCGAGGGAGGGGACAAGGAAGCTACAGCCTCCTCGAAGGAGGTTGTCCGGAAGGGAGGAATCGAAAATTCCTCTCCTCAGGGGAAGAAGAGGACCGCCTCTGACGACCCGGAGACCATGGCCTCAAAGCGGGGGAAGAAATCTTCGTCAGAGGGTCCTGCGCCGGGGGATACTTCGGCCGAATTATGCCCTCAAGGGGATCAGCCCTCCACCGAGCCATAAGTAGAGAGGAGTTTTTCTTTTTAAGAAATGAGAGAAATCCTTGCGTTATATCTGAGAAGAGTAATCAAAAATTTACCTTGTAGCTCAGACCTTAGCCCTTCTCAGCAGAGCTCGTCTTGGGGGGATCTTCTTCCGGAGATGATGGAGAGCGGAACGCCTCCCCTTGCCGTACCGCCTTGCGAGGCGGGCGACCCTGAGGTATCGTCGCGGAGGGTTTCTCCGAATTCGGCAGGGCCGGAAGGTAGTCATATGGCCCCCCAAAGCCCTCCGCGTCCGGCCTTCGAAAAGGGCCATCGGACGAGTCCGGCACCATCTGGCGCATGGTCGGAGGAGCTGAAGGATCTGCTAGGGCGAGCATCTATCTCAGAGGAGCACCGTGCATTGATGGGTATGGTGATTGAGAGGATTTCATCCGCGGAGAGCGGATTGCACGAGGCCGTCAGGAGTTTACTGACAGGTTTTGAGGTACGCGAAATAATGTACCCTTTTTGGACAGTCGCGCATAAATAAGATGCGCCCTATGTAGATAGTAGCCCCTGAGATTCTGTGCGTTGTCAAAAGTGATGGCGCGCAGAGGATCATAGTCCCAGGTCTAATATGCCGCCTTTATACGTAGGTGGCGAAGTGTCTGGTGGTTAGCCGGACTGATGAATTTGCCGAGCTAAAGCGGCAACTTGACGTGGCAGATGCCGACATCGCGCTTGTCAACAAGCGGCTTGACGAGGCACAAGGTATGTAATTACTCCAGCGGCACCTGGTAAGAGGAGCTTTATGCCAGTATCTTACAATGTGTGCGCTTGATGCAGATGGTGCTACTGCCATGGAGAATCTTTGGGCGGAACTTGCCCGAGCCAAGGAGCAAGCCAGGAAAAGTGATGCGGCTGCCGGAAAGGCAATTGAAGAGCTAAAAGCCGAATAGGCTGCTCACTGCCGAAGCAAGAAGGAAATGGCCGAGATGGCTGTGAAGCTGAAGAGCGCTTCTGACCATTGCAAGCTTCTTGAAAAAGAAGATCGGGCAGAACAGACGGACCTGGAGAAGGCTGTTGCCGATGCCAAGGATGCTCGCTCTGCGATGAGAGCTATGAAGGAGGAGCTGCGTCAGGCCGGAGAGATCGCGGCTGGAAAGCCCTTTATGCTACGGAGGAAGTTCTGTGATCCTAAACATGCTCCGTTAGACCGGATGTGGAGTACGGCGGACACCTATCTGGATTTGGCAGCGAGTGCCGCAGATGCGGCCGAACACTTCCGAGATCAAGAAGATCGCGAAGTGGAAAAGCTCTTTTGGTCGCAGTTCCACAATCCGGAGCTTCCACTGTCATTAGCCGATCATTTGGCCGAATGGGCCGAGCTAAATAGGTTGTCCGTACTCGCCATGAAGTATGTCATGAGTCATCTGTGGCCAGAGAGGCCAGAGCCGAAAAGTTATTTCAACTTGGTGCAGCAGTTCCTTGGTGCGGCACCGCATATCAATGCGATGAAGAGGTTAGCGTGCATAGAGGGTGCGCGGATGGCTCTTGCCCGTGTCAAGACATACTGGGCGGAAATGGAGGCCACCGCTATTGCATCCCCAGACTCGGATGGAAGCCGAGTACCTGCCGAGCACTATTTTCAGGAAGTTCTGCAAGGCGCTCGTTTAATAGAGACGCAGTGCTCGAAGGATACTATATTCGAATAGCATATATTATTGTAAAACAATATTTTGATAAATTGTAGAAGCTTTTTATACTTGTGCCTGCAAGTATTATAATACCTCCTGTGCGGCCGTTTAACATATATGTATATATAATCTGAAAGATGGCAGTCGTCGGCTTCAGCCCCCACGCACATAATGCGGGGGTGTTCGCAGAAGGCGCATTTTCACACTTGATCCAACGTCTTGGTCCTACAAAGGAGGTGATAGCGCAACGAACTAGGCAATCGGACTATGATGCTTTATCACTTTCACTTAGCCATAGGAGTTTGACAGTGAGGCTACCTATATAGCCCCTGGTGGCGCCTGCGCTCACCCGAACTCGGGGCGCGTATGTGCCTGGCCGGGAAGCGGCCCTTCGTTAATGCGGAGGAATCCTAAAGATTCTGGTAAGTCATCGAGTGGTTGACCAGTCTCACTCTATATCATGACATTCAGTTTTCGGCTTTCTCTACTAAGGTGCTCACCTGGCCGAACTGGGGCACAATCGCAATAGTTCTCCTGGTGCCGCCTTAGCCGATAGAGCGGAACGTAAGGTAGCAAAACACAGGAGCCGGGCAAACCCAACATTTGACCAAAGATATGATTCGGAGCTGATGCATATAAGGTCAAACTCGCGACGCCGAACACTCCCTAAGGTATTCTGTCTTTATGAGGGCAGGCAGGATAACGCCCTTAGTAATAAGCCCCTAGTGTCCAGGTACGCGCAAAACTCTGACGTGGCCACATGCCAAAATGCCAGCCTCCTCCTTGGTTATACCAAGAAACCAGGGGATGTGTATCAACAAGAGACAGTAAAAAAGGTTTACGCAGTGTCTTAATCTGAAAAGAAACCTTGGAACGGGTCCCTGCTGCACGTCTGCGCCTGTGTCTCCGTTGTGCCGTATCCTGGACGGGCGTAGCACGGTGTTCATCTGTAAAAGAGAGGAACTTAGTTGAAGAAAGATCGTGCCGAACATGAGTTATACTAAATAAACAAAGTATAAATCGAAATGGGTAAAATTGAGCTTTGTTGTCTCTTGTTTTATATGCGCGGAGCCCCTAGTACAGGGGTATACGGCTATTAAGACTTTATCAATTATATGTTTATGCCGGACTCGTCTAGCCGTGTCCGTGGCCTTGACGACCTGTTTAGGTGCTTTGGCTAGTGAAGCCGCTTTATTGTGGGGCTGTCAAGGCAGCCGCACTGTCTTCCGCGCGGGAGGAACACTCAATGTTTTCCCTTTAATGAGATGATGCCTCGTGGACCGAGCATCTTAAGTGTAAGAGATGCATAATGCGGTATTGCGTTAAAGCGGGTGAAAGCTTCGCGTCCCAGCAGTGCTTGATAGCTACTTGAGAATGGGGCGATGTGGAAAGTTAGCTATTCGCGACGGAACTTATCGGGGGAGCCGAACATAACTTTTAGCCGGAGAGAACCCATGCAACGGGCATCCGGGCCTGGCGTTACCCCTTGAAAGGAGGTTTTGCTATGGCGAATGTTTGTTGGGTCTATCCCCATGTTGCAGATTGTGTCCTGGTATAACAGGTTTAGACCACCGCCGCCGTCCATCAGGACATTTGTAAAGTGGAGTCCGCCGATTATTGGATCTAATACCAAGGCAGTCCGGCCTGCGTTCCAGATACTTCTAGAGTAATCCTGATGGTCGAAGGTGATCGGTTTTAACAACCATTGGCGAGACTCCTTTGGGATAGGCCGTATGGCGCGTATCTCTGTTGGCGCCATTCTATTCGTCACGTGAAGTAAGTTTACTATTTTGACTTCTTGTGGGAAATCCTTTTGTTTCCTGGTGCTTTGCTTGTGGGGTTCGTCATCGTCCTCACTTGGTGTGTTGAGCCCCTTGTGTTCGGCGTTGAGTTTGCCGGATTGCTTGAAAACCCAACAATCTCTGTGGGTATGGTTCGCAGGTTTCCTGGGAGTACTGTGTATTTGGCATATCTTGCCCAAGATTTTATTTAAGTTGGATAGCTCGTCCCTGTTATCCTTGAGGGGCGGCTTTCTGTGCTACCGCGAGCTTTTGAATCCGGCGTTGACCGCCGTGCTCTTTGGGCTGTTTCTCTTATTCCGGCGCTGGTCCTTACTGCGTCGGGGTTTTCCGTTTCCATCCCTAACTTCGGATGTACTTGGGTCGCTGGTGCTACATCTTGCCAACCAGCTGTCCTCTCCTGCGCAAAAGCAGGTCATGAGGCTTGTTAATGCGGCCATTGTTCTTGGCTTTTCTTGGCCGAGGTGTCTGGTGAGCCATTCGTCTCGAACGTTATGCTTAAAAGCTGCTAGGGCTTCGGCGTCCGGACAGTCGACTATCTGATTTTTTTAGTAAGAAATCTGTTCCAGAATTTTCGGGTTGACTCTCCGGGCTGTTGAGTTATGTGACTGAGATCGTCTGCATCCGGAGGGCGGACATAGGTCCCTTGAAAATTTGCCCGGAAAGCATCCTCAAGCTCTTCCCAACTTCCAATGGTGTTTTCGGGAAGGCTTTTGAGCCAATGCCGGGCTGGCCCTTGAAGCTTGAGGGGTAAGTATTTTATGGCGTGGAGGTCATCTCCTCTTGCCATGTGTATGTGGAGGATATAATCCTCGATCCAGACCCCAGGGTCTGTTGTTCCATCATACGCCTCTATGTTTACGGGCTCGAATCTCGCTGGAAATTCATGGTCCAGCACCTCATCGGTGAAACATAGGGGGTGTGCGGCACCCCTGTATTTGGGTGTGCCGTGATGTTCGGATACTTGTTGTGTTGCATTGCTTACTAGAGCTTGCTTTCTTGGCCCGTAGATAGATCTGGCTGGGCCATCTTTTTGATGCGGATCCTTTGGTGGATCACGTGCCGGCTTGTGTGCGGCGTCGCTTGCCGCTCCATGATGGCCATGCGGTCGTCTATCCGACCGGGTGGCTTTCCTATTTTTTGACTGTGGGGGCTCTAAGGCCTCCTCGTCAAATTCAGGTAGTAGCTTTCGCTTTGGATAGCTTTTTGTGCGGCTACTGCCGCCATATTTGTCTGCGGTGTTGCGTACTTTGCTCCATCTGATTCTGAGTGCATCTTCCGCAGTTTTGATCTTCCGCTTCTGCTTTTTCAGGCTACACGCAGTGGCGACGAGCCTTTTGTGGAGGTTCTTCTACTCCATGAGCCTATCCGGCGTAAGGTCGTCCGGACTGTTGTTTTCGCCCGGGACGGGGTGTTCGGTTTGTTTATCCAAGTTGCCCTGTTCGGACGGTTGCTCGAAAGCATGTTCGTCGTCCGCCGGCTCGTCCTACTCTATGGCTGGGTCTGTATGGCTGCTGTCTCTGTCGAGGCGGGGCTTGGAGCGGCGCTTACGTCGCTGCTTTGATTGCTTTTTGAGTGAACGATCCCTCGTTGCATCCCTGTGTTCCTCGTCGTTGCTTCCTTTGGGTGTGTCCACCATGTATACATCATGAGATGAGGTGGCTTTCCAGTGCCTTATAGGCGTTGGTTCATGTTCATCTCCTACATTGTCGTCCATACCGTCGATGTCTTCGGAGTCGAAGTCGAGCACGTCGTTTAAATTATCGACAGTGGCTGCGAAGTGGGTGGTGGGTGGGCATCGAATTTCTTCGTCGTCCACATCCCAATCCTGCCGGTCATAGTCCGGCCAGGACTCTCCTGACAAAGAGAGAGACCTGAGTGAATTCAGAATGTCGCCGAAGGGCGAGTGCTGAAAGATGTCTGCGGCGGTGAACTCCATGATCGGCGCCCAATCGGATTCGATCGGTAGGGGCGCGGAGGTCTCGGAGTCCAGAGAGGAGTCCGGCATCTTGGATTCACGGGCTTCACAGAGGACAAGGATGGTGTTCGGCTTGATCGCCGTAGAGATTGCAGCCCCTGAGGTGGTGTCTAACCACCCATCCTCGATTGGTGTGGTCGGCTCCGAGCCAAGGGTCGGAGCAGACACAGGTGCGGCCTCCAGGGCACTGTTCGGCGTCAGAGCTAGATCATGCCCACCAAGACAGTGCCGCGCGCTCGGCTGCGGCTCAGATCTGTCGAAGATCAAGTCTCCGCGGTCGTCCGCTGTGTAGTTTAAACTTCCAAATCTGACCTGACGGCCAGGGGCGTAGCTTTCAATCTGCTCTAGATGACCAAGCGAATTGGCCCGCAGTGCAAAGCCGCCAAATACGAAGATCTGTCCGGGGAGAAAAGTCTCACCCTAGATCGCATCGTCGTTGATGATCGGAGGAGCCATCGGGCCTAAAAGTGACGACACAGAGGAACTCTCAATGAAAGCACCAATGTCGGTGTCAAAACCGGCGGATCTCGGGTAGGGGGTCCCGAACTGTGCGTCTAGGCGGATGGTAACAGGAGACAAGGGACACGATGTTTTTACCCAGGTTCGGGCCCTCTCGATGGAGGTAAAACCCTACTCCTGCTTCATTAATATTTATGATATGGGTAGTACAAGAGTAGATCTACCACGAGATCAAGGAGCCTAAACCCTAGAAGCTAGCCTATGGTATGATTGTTGTTCTTCGTCCTACGAACTAAAACCCTCCGGTTTATATAGACACCAGAGAGGGCTAGGGTTACACAGAGTCGGTTACAATGGTAGGAGATCTACATATCCATATCCCCAAGCTTGCCTTCCACGCCAAGGAAAGTCCCTTCCGGACACGGGACGAAGTCTTCAATCTTGTATCTTCATAGTCCAGGAGTCCGGCCGAAGGTATAGTCCGGCTATCCGGACACCCCCTAATCCAGGACTCCCTCACCCGCCTTGGGAAGGACCTTTTGTGGTCAGCAAGAACCAGAACAATGGGTCATACTACCTCATTGATATTCTATACAACAAAGACTCACGCACATCTGAGGAAGAGACCCGCCAGCCTTGGAACAATGTTCATCTTCGGCCCTATTACACTTGAGCCACTGGCTCTTGTGCTGTACATACCTTCATCAATGTATATATTATGAACAATATAATAAAGTCGGCATCTCTGATAATTTGGGGCCTCGGTCATTTCATCTCAAAGTATATGAGTCTTTATTGTCTGTTCATAAGGTCACTTGGGGGCTTCCTGCTCAATGAGCATAGCTATTCATAGCCTCTAGATCCGGTTTACAAGCCGTCTTATTGGTCACTTGGGGGATTCCTGCTCAATGAGCATAGTTATTCATACCCTCTTGATCCGGTTTACAAGCCATCTTATTGGTCACTTGGGGGCTTCCTACTCAAAGAGCATAGCTATTCATACCCACTTGATCCGTCTTCCAATGCCACATGTCACTTGGGGGCTTCCTACTCACTGAGTATAGCTTTCATACCCACTTGGCCGGCTTCCACGCCAAATCTGAGTTAAACCTGCCTGTTTGCAACTTGCTACTCCGCCAGGTGACCCGCCGAACTCTTGACAGTTATTCTTTTCAAATAAAAAGACCCTGAACTTGTCAAGGTTAAAACGGCGGCTTTTGTCACGTGAGAGCCGGCTTACAGAGAGCTAGGATAAACTCACCTACTGTGGTAGTCTCTCAGCTATGTGGACCGTTCGTACTCTTAACAGTCAATCTTTCCAATAAGACCCTGAACTAGTTAAGGTTAAAACGATGGATTTATGTCACATGAGAGCCGGCTTATGGGATTAAAGGCTTTCATGCCAAGCCTCTTTGAAGCAAAACTGAACTTTTTTCATAAAACAACATAGAACTAGCCTCTTCTGGTCATGTTCAATTTCGGGCTTTAGATTTTAAAATTGCCAGGGTAATTTGCCTTGAAAGAAATCAAGTCATGATTTTCCATATTTATGGGTCAATACCCATGATGGATTACAATCATCACAACATCATTGAGACATCAATCTATAGGTATGATTTTTCATATTTGAGTAAATGTTTCGGGTTTCTCTAACCCGCCCTGTTTATAGACTTTAAGTCACCAGAACATATTATATTGGGCATTATGACCCGCCCTGGAGTAAACCACCAGGGTATATGTTGTTTACTACGTGTGCAGGAACATGGAAAAACAATATGATATTCCCTGCAAGCTCATTAGTGGCACATAAACATTTTCAGCAGTCTTAAGGCTAAACATGCCCGATTGCATGACAGATCATTGTTTTAACTAGCTTATTACAAAGCTTTTCAAAGCTTAAATGATTAAGATGTTTTTCAGAGAGAAACGTTGTGCTGAAGTCTAAGAGCCACCCCTTGGATCAGTTGTTCTAGGCTTGGCGCATTGAAGATTCCGGGTTGTCTTGCACCGGTTCTTCTTCTTCATCATCATCCATTGGCTGGAAATCAGGTGATGCCCAATTGATGCCAATTACAGCTTTGAATACAGCTTCATCATCTATGAGCGTTGATGGATCAATGTCAGGAGCAAAGGTGTGCTTATGTGTTGGCGGAATAAGATCCATAATTTCATAAGCTGACGCCTTCACTTTTTCATTTTCGACGGTATAAGCTGCCTGATACTTGGATAGATCAGTTTCCTCAGCCAGTTTGCTCGCCAAGGGACGCATCTCCCTTACACATTTGGCAAAGTCATCTGCATCAAAGGGATACCCGTCTTCTTTGAGGCTCGGACAGCCAGTGGCCATCTCCTCTGGGTCTAGCTCTGCTAGCCATGCTTTGGCCCAGCTTAGGGCGGTGATGGCACCAGCTCCGGCAGAAGACCGCTTTATCTCCTCCACCCTGATGCGACTTGAAGCTACGTTGGTATTTCCCCAAAGAGGAAGGGATGATGCAGCACAGTAGTGGTAGGTATTTCCCTCAGCTGTGAAACCAAGGTTCTCGAACCAGTAGGAGAACCAAGCAACACAACGTAAACAACACATGCCTACAGATAACAAATCCTCACAACCCGACGTGTTAAAGGGGTTGTCAATCCATTCCGGGTACGGCACCTCAAGATAGGCAAATGGACATGAGATAAATTGTAGTAGATTGATAGACCGAATGCCAAATAAAATAAATAAGATTAAATTACAGCAAGGTATTTTTGAGTTTTTAGTTTAATAGATCTGAACATATAAGCAAAGGAAAATAGATCGCAAAGGCAAATAATATGAGAAAGAGACCCGGGGGCCGTAGGTTTCACTAGTGGCTTCTCTCGAGAAAAATAGCAAACAGTGGGTGAACAAATTACTGTTGGGCAAGTGATGGAACTTCAAATACTCATGACAATATCCAGGAAATGATCATTACATAGGCATCACGTCCAAGATTAGTAGACCGACTCCTGCCTGCATCTCACTACTGCAGGTTGCTGGTAACGCGTCACTACGATCAGAGACCCTTCGATGAAACTGTGTGCGATGCAATAATCGCAAATGGTGGTGTAAAAAACTGTTAAAAAGGTGGAAAACGTTTGCGATGACAGATGCATCAAACACGGTTCAGATTTTAGTTACGTGTGTGATTCAGGGCATATGGTTCAGTTCAATTAACCGTTTTCGATGAGGAGGAACAAAAGATACGGGCAGCCAGATGAAGGTGTGTGCGATGTACAGCATATGGTTCACTCGGATGAACTGTTTGTGATTACGCAACACAAAAGAAACGGTTAGCCATATCAAGGTTTGTGTGATGTACAACATACAGTTCACTCGGATGAACTGTTTGTGATTAGGCAACACAAAAGAAACGGTCAGTCAGATCAAGGTGTGTGCGATGTACGACATGCGGTTCACCCAGATGAAGTATTTGCGTTGAGGCAAGAGAACAGAAACGGTTCAATATAACAAATACCATAAATATTGCAAGGTTCAAATTCAAAGATTACAACGTCCAAATTCAAACATTCCAAGCTGTGTCATTTATGAAAAGGGATCAGCCGCTGACAAGTCATGTATGGGTTTGACACAACAACTTCCAATTGCTTTGCCATATGCTCTACCAAAACTTAGTTTGGCATTTTTGGAGGCACTTCCATTCCACAGTACCAACCGGCTCTGATAATCATACCATTTATCTTTCCTAATTAAATGCGTGTTCAACCTCAGTGCCCTCAGCACCTTTGCTCTGGCAAGAAAGAACCTGGCGAGTGTAATCTCCAGTGGGGTCCCTCGGTAGGAGTTCAAAGTAATATTTGAGAGATGCAGATCCAGGCATTCAATGTGATTGTCGTTATAAACATCTTCCACCGGGCCTAATATGCACTGCAAAAGAAGAGAACGTGTTAATGCCTACATGCAGTTTTGAACACTACTACACGCCCATTTGGTTTGCAGGATTTGTAAAATGCACCAACGTTCCATCTTCGATTTGGCATGATTAACATGGGCATTTGATTACAATCTAGAAACATGTAGCCTTCTTCACAAGAGGTAGGATTGGATGAAAAATTCCCTAAGAAAACTAGTACACATGAATCCAAAGGAGAAATGCTTATGGACGATTGTAACCATATGAATGAATCAACCAATATGGGTGTGGGTGTATGTCCCAAAATCCTCCAAAATTCCTTCAGAAATCGTAGTACATTGTCATTGTAAACTTGGGAAAAGGTGCAAAAAATTGAACTCCCTTATGGTTAACATTCAATGGGAAAGGAATGTCACCTCGATATACAGCTTCTTCAAGCACGGAAAGCATCTCAGGCAACTGAAAACTTGGTCCAGGTTGGGGACGCCATCTAGTGCCAAAACCTTCACTGTGCCCAGAGTCTGGGTGAAGCTTCGCTGGATGACAGACGAACATCCATCTTCAAAACTAGAAATAACGTTGATATCAAGAAGGAGAGGTATATAAGGCGACTGTTGTACCTGAAAGTTGTAGTATTTCATAGACGAGTAGCCCACCACTTTCAATTTTGGCGCATAAATGACATTGATTCTTGTTGGACCTTGTTGATCAACTACAAGTAATCTCTCAAGTGAAGGTGTGTCTTGGACGACCATATTGTGGTCCACCTTTTGTGATCTCTCGTTGCAGCACCAGCAACACACATAAATAGTCCGAAGAGTCCTAGAGGTGATGTGCAAGGTACTCGACTAATTCATTGTCTGAAGACGAAGAAACTCGAGTGCAGTATAGCCGCGGAGCAGGTGCTCCATGTCATCCTTTGGGATGCAGATGGCGACGAGCTCGAGGTGCTTCAGTCGTGGTAGAAAAAGAGCGGGCGCGTCATTAAGGGGGATGGCAGTTCATGAACTTGGCGAGGCGCAGCGTGGGCGCGAAGCGGAGCATGGACGCTGGCAGCAAGCGCATATGCCCATCATTATAACTTAGCTTCTTGACCTGATTTATCGCACGGGATCGGAACCAATCGTCAAGCTTGGCTCGTTCCTTGCCATTGGAACAGAACTTGCCCACGACAAGGCCTTTGATTGGGCCATCGTGACTGCCGAGGATCTGGGAGAATGCATCCAAGCTTTAGCGATAGCCATGGCAGAGCTTGTGGGCGTCGAGGAGGTCGACAGGGGTGCGGAGCCATAGGGTGCGTCACCGCCGGGAAAGGGCGTCTGTCCTCGCCCGACATTTGATTGGGAGGAGGGATATGATGACTATCAACATATCATCGGAGAGGTTGTTCATGAAGTCTAGGCCTGCTGGAGTCGCTTGCGGTTCTTTCTCGACCCGCCTCTGCTTGTTGGCAGCCTCATTCTCCACCTCGTCGGCGGGGACGGAAACCTCTGTCTCCATATCCACGCCGTGCTCCGGTGCTTCAGCAGCCCCGGCGTCGCGACTCCCTCCGATGGGGCGCTTCGGCGACATCCTCATACACTGAGAGAGAGGAGAGAGAGGAATTGTGTGTGTGGCGAGGATGGGTGGGTGTGGCCGCTCGGCGGCGCCATTAATACAGACCAGTGGGAGCGAGGCGGGTGGCGGTCCAGAGCTGTCTCGCTTCCCGGTGAGAACGACTGCTTAATCTCTTGTATGAATGAAATCTATGCTTAATCCCGGTGAGAACTATTAATTTTTAGCTGCATATTTTGACAAATAGCAGTGTCTCTTGGCTTAGCGCCGCAGTCTGGCTTTAATTTGCATACCATAATCTGAACCGTTTGCATTGAAGAGATGCACAGATCCTGCGTTGAACAGCTTGTACGCTTCCCGGTGAGCCTACGCACTGGACCGTGCTCGCATGCCTCCCGTTCAGTCAAGCAGCTGTCAACACAGCACCTCCTATAGCCATTAAAACCAAGACACGTGGTGTCACGTGAATGGTTAACCGAACACACATGGTTTGAATTATACAAACGTTTGAGATATTAAAGTGGCATCTATTTTTTCAAAATGCCTTTGTTGGCTGTCATTATTCGAGTGCGCCTTCTCTCAAAATGGACACGAAAAATACCACAACATGTCGGGTTCCCTTCCATGATAGCATGCCAAGTTTCATGAATTTCAGACGAGTTTTAGATTTACTAGAATTTAAAAACAAAGTATCTCAACGTTTTGCCGGCAATCAAAGGTGCCCTGGTGTTTGAAATTCATTCTCATTTCTTGCATGCACCCAAGGAAACAGATTTGATTTTTCAACCAATTTATATGCACTGGAGCATGCGTATGTAGTTCAAATTTGAATTATGCACAAAAATGCATTGAAAACTCAGATAATGCATAAAAATGTCCAAACGAACACAGAAAAATCACAAAAATTCAGATAACACTCCTTTTGTTCTATGATGACACGACAAATTTTTTTGAAAGCAATAAGAGGCAATGGATATAGTTTCGTCCCCAAAGGTGGGGCATTCCCTAGCAAAAACCATTATGCTTGTTTTGAGAAGCTCCGGTTTGTGAGAAGCATATACCCAAACCTACCCCAAATGGGGGAAAATTTACCACAGCATGTTGATGCCGCTCCATGATATCAAGTCAAGTTTCATGAATTTCAGACGAGTTTTGGATTTACTAGAATTTAAAAACCAGGCATCACAATGTTTTGCCGGCAATCAACGGTGCCCTAGTGTTTGAAATTCATTCCCATTTCTTGCATGGGACCTAAGCATGCACCCGTGACACAGATTTGATTTTTCAACCAATTTATATACACTGGAGCATGCACATGTAGTTCAAATTTTAATTATGCACAAAAATGCATTGAAAACTCAGATAATGCATAGAAGTGTCCAAACGAACCCCGAAAAATCACAAAAATTCACACAACACTCCTGTTCTGCTATGTTGACACGAGAAAAAAATTTGAAAGCAATAAGAGGCAATGGATATCATTTCGTCCCCAAAGGTGGGGCGTTCCCTACCGAAAACCATCATGCTTTCCCGTTTGTGATAAGCATATACCCAAACCTGCCCCAAATGGGACAAATTTTTTTACCACAGCATGTTGATGCCGCTCCATGATAGCAAGCCAAGTTCCATGAATTTCAGATGAGTTTTGGATTTACTAGAATTTAAAAACCAGGCATCTCAATGTTTTGCCGGCAATCAACGGTGCTCTGGTGTTTGAAATTCATTCCCATTTCTTGCATGGGACCTAAGCATGCACCCAAGGACACATATTTGATTTTTCAACCAATTTATATGCACTAGAGCATGCACATGTAGTTCAAATTTGAATTATGCACATAAATGCATTGAAAACTCAGATAATGCATAAAAATGTCCAAACGAACCCCGAAAAATCACAAAAATTCACACAACACTCCTATTGTTCTATGTTGACACGATAAAAAAACTTGTAAGCAATAAGAGGCAATGGATATCCTTTCGTCCCCAAAGGTGGGGCATTCCCTACCGAAAACCATCATGCTTGTTGTGAGAAGCTCCGGTTTGTGAGAAGCATATACCCAAACCTGCCCCAAATGGGACAAAAAATTTACCACGGCATGTTGATGCCGCTCCATGATAGGAAGCCAAGTTTCATGGATTTCAGATGAGCTTTGGATTTACTAGAATTTAAAAAGCAGGCATCTTAATGTTTTGCCAGCAATCAACGGTGCCCTAGTGTTTGAAATTCATTCCCATTTCTTGCATGGGACCTGTCGGTGTCAAAACCGGCGGATCTCGGGTAGGGGGTCCCGAACTGTGCATCTAGGCCGGATGGTAACAGGAGGCAAGGGACACGAAGTTTTACCCAAGTTCGGGCCCTATCGATGGAGGTAAAACCCTATGTCCTGCTTGATTAATATTGATGATATGGGTAGTACAAGAGTAGATCTACCACGAGATCGGAGAGGCTAAACCCTAGAAGCTAGCCTATGGTATGATTGTTGTTGTGTATGTTGTCCTACGGACTAAAACCCTCCGGTTTATATAGACATCGGAGAAGGTTAGGATTACACAAAGTCGGTTACAATGGTAGGAGATCTACATATCCGTATCGCCAAGCTTGCCTTCCACGCCAAGGAAAGTCCCTTCCGGACACGGGACGAAGTCTTCAATCTTGTATCTTCATAGTCCAGGAGTCCGGCTGAAGGTATAGTCCGGCCATCCGGACACCCCCTAATCCAGGACTCCCTCAGTAGCCCCCGAACCAGGCTTCAATGACGATGAGTCCGGCGCGCAGATTGTCTTCGGCATTGCAAGGCGGGTTCTCCTCCAAATTCCATGTACCTGTTGAATAAAGTCCGGCTTCTTGTAAATGTTGCGCTCCTCGGCTTCTACGCCCAATAATGGCCGTCTCCCATGTGTCAAATGAATATGAGAAGTCTGAGTGTTTTTACATTCACACCCCTAGCCGCGTAAATGAGCCGCCCATTTAAGGGGACGAGGATTTAGATCCAAACCACACCTTCTCCCCTTTGCGAGTGTTCATCAGAGCGTATCCGACAAAGGTCCATTCCACCATGGCCAGCCGTCGCAACTCCTCCTTTCGCCCTTCCAGCCCTCAGCCTGGATATTGGGAGAGATGCTCCGTCCCGCATAGCGAGCTAGTGACGCTCCAGACCAAGGGATTTCTCCCCCCGGCCTATATGATCCCGGTTCGAGCCGGCCTTGCCATCTATAACAGTGGAAAGCAAGCGGAGAGTGCTCCTAATCCCTCCAAAGGAGAGCGGGTATGCCTCGTCCCTTATTTAATAAGGGGGCTCGGGTTTCCAATCCATCCATTTCTCCGGGGGCTGCTGGAGTTCTACGGCCTCCAGCTACACAATCTCATGCCTGCCTCCGTACTGCATATCGCGGGCTTCATAGCCCTCTGCGAGCTGTTTTTGGGTACCGAGGCTCATTTCGGGCTATGGAAAAGGTTACTCTGCCTTGTGCCCCGCTCTAAGGAGGGGTCAATGTATCAAGTGGGTGGAGCCGAAGTGTGGCGCATCGCCGGGACCGGATATCTATCCGGAACCCCAAAGAAGGCGTCCAAAGACTGGCCTTCGGAATGGTTTTATATAGAGGATGTCCCGCTACCGGATCCTGTTCGGATTGGCCTCCCTGAGTTCGACAGTGCTCCCTTAAAGAAGCGCCTAAGCTGGCGTCCACGGAGCCCTCAGAGGGAAAGTGACAGGGACATCATTTACCTGATGGGCCGAATAAGATTGTTAGCCCATTCCGGACTGACCATCATCGGGGTTATGGCCGAATGCATCATGCAGGGGGTGCAGTCGCTTCAGTATAGAAGCCACCCCATGTGGGACTTCAACAGGGAGGACGACGCCACCCGCTACGGCCGTAAGGGGCCGGATTCAGCTGCCGCTCTAGTAAAGATCTTGTCCACTTTGTATAAGGGAGAAGAGGAGGAATTTCTCCGCGTCAACCCACAGGGTGGATTCTCTATGCACAATTCCCCAAGCTGGGTAAGCGGTCACACTTACTTGCCCATCCGTTTTGTATTCCCATTGTTAAATATTCAGTCTAACGACTTCAACGCAGGAACTGCGCCGGGCTGTTAAGGAAATAAACAGCCCTCCTCCACAACCCGAGGACCCAGGACGGTCCCTTGACCCGGCCTCTCAAGAGGATCCGGACATATCTATGGAGCTGATTGATGGAGTGTTCCATCAATTGAGCAAGGATAACGCCTTGGTGGCCATTTCGGCCGATTACCCAGGGCTAATCCCGGCCTCCCAGGTAACTGAGATCGAAGTCCCAGTACCCCGAATAGGTGTCCGCCCTCTCATGTTTTCAGTTTCCTGATTACAACCGAGCTTTGCAGGGGAGGTTTCTGAGACGGGAGGCCGAACCTGCGGTGGCAAGCCAACGAGGGGCCGCAGGGGCCCATGGGCAGAAAAGAGGCGCAGTCCGGACCAAGGCGTCAGCGCAAAGGTATGGCGCGCCCCCTTATCCCAGGTGTTACACCTGCGAGCCATATTAACACTCGTGCTCTCTTCAGGACAAAGAGACCTCGCCGGACTATACCCGGAGAGGCTGCCAACTGCGCCTCCACCAGCTAGGCTCCGAAGCCTGGTCCGGAGGCGAAGGCGAACACAAGGCGCTCACCGGACTCTCCTCCGATGGGGGATGTGGATAGGTTGTCTGCCACCAACTCTGAGGTGGAGAGTGCCATGAACCACAGGCGTCGCCAGACTATTCTTCGCGACGCTTGTTTCTCCCAAGAGGCATTAGATGCCTTTAATTCGGGAGATGCGTACCTCCGTGCCGCTCAAAATGGTCTAGCCAGAGCCACGGAGCAATATGTAAAAGACATACGGGTAAGAAAATTTTGGTAATTATATATATATACCAGTAGCCCCCGAGACTTGAAATAGTTAGAATAACTGATTTAAGGATCATTTGTTATGCAGGTTCTGACAGAAAAGAATTCCCTACTGTCCAAGGAGCTGGAAGAGTGCAAAGCCCAACTTAAGGCCGCACTAGCCGCGGCAGGGGAGCCCAAGGAGACCCCCTCTGGTAATATACACTTCGAAAGATAAGTATTTTGCGAAGCACGGCATGGGTGCGAATCTGACAAATGAAATTGCAGATGGCACCGAATTGAATCCGGAAAGGCAACGCCTCCTACGCCAGCTAAAGGCTGGTGAGAAGGTGCTGACGAAGGTGAGGCGGGAGAAGAACGATCTCCAAGATGCCAACACCAAGCTGGGCGTCGAGCTGAAACATGTTCGTGCCCAGCTGTCAGACTCCGTTAAGGAGAATCAGCGGCTTCGGCGCGGCATATTTAGTAAGTGCTTGAACGAACCTTTGAAAGAAAGTTCGGCGGGGAAGTCGACTAACAGAGAATTGTCTCTAGGTGTGCTAACAGGTCGTCCTGCAGAGGAGATGACAAGTTCTATGGGTGACCTTCTTCCCAAGGTCTCGCAACTGCTCGATCGAGTTCGGCAGGCGATGCAAGGCGTCGCCCAGGCCCTGTGGCCATCCATCTCCATGCCCAAAGGTGTTGGAGAGCTTGCGGAGAAGCTAAAGGGAGCACGGCGGCGCTTCCGATTGTGGAAGATATCGGCCTGCCGTCAAGGCGCTAGGGAGGCCTGGGCCATGGTGAAGACGCGGTACACAAAGGCTAACCCCAACCACATGGCCGAGGTCGGTCCTGTAGGGCCCGATGGGAAGGAGATCCATGTAAGCTTAGTATACGGCCAGGTATAGTTGGCCGCAAAGTATTCCCAGCAGGACTGTAAATTAGACAACCTGTTAGATGGTATTGAAGAGGAATACAATCAGTCAAAATGACTATGTAATTTAATTGACATTTATAATGCCTTCTAGCCGGATTGTAGATCATTTGTCATGGCCGACATTTTCGCTTCAGCCTCGGGACCTGACGGTCCGGAGTGTGTCCGAATTCCCGTGCGGTTATATAGGAACCGGGGAATGCATGGAGACCAGGCGTAGGGGTCATTAGTGCGTGAACAGACAAGTGCCCGACTAGTTATGTTATATTACATGGTTAGTAAGAAACATCTTCCAGGGAGAATAGTTCCGTTAGGGGTTCCTTTCCCTGGGAGGCATGCCCTAAAGTGCATGTCCATGCTGCGAAAAGAAACGCAGGAAAAACATCTGGGGGCATATAGATAAATAAAATAAAAAAAGATCATCTTTAGTTCACCGACCGAATATTCCCTTAAGAACGCTAGCTTTCTGCTTCACCCAGTCTGAGGTACACGTCCGGCTGACCCGACAGTAACAATCGCAGAGGTGCTCCCTTTACCACCTAGCCGAACAATCGGGAACGTAGGGGTAAGCACAGGAGCCAGGCAACCTAGCTTGCCCAAAACTTAAGTCACATCGATGCATATAATGGTGAATAAAAGGTACATGCGGAAGTGTGACACATGTGTTGGGCATGAAGCCCGTATAAATAAGCTTCTATTTAAAGAAGCCCCCAGGTTTAATGAGCGCGGATAGCGCGTCACTTTATGAGCCTTTAAAGGCTATAAGAGAGAGAGAGAGAAGAAGAGGAATGTAAGACAGAAAGTATATAAAAATGGACAGAGGAAGGAGATGAACACAGAGTCCGGCGCTAGGCATAGAATCTTCGGAGACGGGCTGCGTTCCATGGGTTCGGCTCGAGTCGGTTATCCGATGCATCTCGCGGGCGGTACGCTCCACCAGTCAAGACTTGGTCAATTATGAAGGGACCTTCCCACTTGGTCTTGAGTTTGTCCTTTTTCTTGTCCTGTAGTCGTAGAACTAATTCGCCAGCGTTGTAATTTTTGGCCCGTACTTCTCTGCTTTGGTATCTTCAAGCCTGCTATTGATAGAATGCGGAACGGGCTTTTGCCACGTCACGCTCCTCCTCCAATGAGTCCAAGCTGTCCTGCCGATCGAGCTCGGCTTCTCTTTCTTCGTACATGCGCACTCGAGGTGAGTCATGAATTATGTCGCTAGGCAAAACTGCCTCTGCGCCGTACACCATAAACAATGGTGTGTGTCCGGTGGTGCGATTCGGCATGGTCCGCAGCCCCCAGAGTACGGAGTCGAGCTCCTCTACCCAGTGCGTGTTAGATTCCTTGAGGGACCGCACTAATCTGGGTTTGATGCCGCTCATGATAAGACCATTTGCACGTTCAACCTGGCCGTTAGTTTGTGGGTGATAGACGGAAGCATAATCGAGCTTGATGCCCATGTTTTTGCACCAGAGTTTTACCTCATCGGCTGTAAAGTTCGTGTCGTTATCCGTGATGATGCTGTGGGGGACGCCGTAACGGTGTACAACCCCGGATATAAAGTCTATCACCGGTCCGGATTCGGCCGTCTTAACAGGCTTGCCTTCTATCCATTTGGTGAACTTATCCACCATGACCAGTAAGTATTTTTGCTTGTGGGTTTCGCCTTTAAGGGGTCCAACCATGTCAAGCCCCCAGACCGCGAAGGGCCAAGTGATGGGGATAGTTTGGAGGGCGGTGGGTGGCATATGGCTTTGGTTTGCAAAGAGCTGGCAACCGGTGCATCGTTGGACTAAGTCCTGGGCGTCTACCCGGGCCGTCAGCCAATAAAAGCCTGTAAGGAAGGCCCTGCTTACAAGGGACCGAGCTGCCGCGTGATGACCGCCGAGTCTGGCATGAATTTTAGCCAGGAGGTTCCGCCCTTCCTCTTCGGAGATGCACCTTTGAAGGACTCTGGTAGTGCTTTTCTTATAAAGCTCTCCCTCGTGGACTTTGTAGGCTTTGGATCGCCGCACTATGCAGCGTGCCTCATTTTGGTCCTCGGGGAGTTCCTGCCTAGTAAGGTAGGCGAGGAATGGTTCCATCCACGGGGCGATAACAGCCATTATTACGTGGGCTGAAGGTGTTATTTCATTGGCAGAGCCTCCGATTGTGTCGGAATGTTTGGTGTCGGGCAGTGCGGTTGGGTCCGGGCTGTTATTGTTCAGCTCCCCTTCCCATACTACGGATGGCTTGAACAGCCTTTCCAAGAAGATGTTGGGGGGACTACATCGCGTTTTGCGCCGATGCGTGCCAGGACATCTGCCGCCTGATTATTTTCCCGGGCTACATGGTGGAATTCAAGCCCTTCGAACCGAGCTGACATTTTTAGGACGACGTTGCGGTAAGCTGCCATTTTTGGATCCTTGGCATCGAAATCTCCATTTATTTGGGATATTGCGAGGTTCGAGTCCCCACGCACCTCTAGGCGTTGAATGCCCATGGATACTGCCATCCGGAGACCATGTAAAAGGGCCTCATATTCGGCTGCATTGTTGGAGTCCGTGTACATAATCTGGAGTACGTATTGAACCGTGTCTCCTGTGGGGGACGTCAAAACGACGCTAGCCCCCAGTCCGGCCAACATCTTGGAGCCGTCGAAATGCATGATCCAATTTGAATATGTGCTTTACTCTTTAGGGAGTTCGGCCTCTGTCCATTCTGCGACGAAGTCGGCCAAGACTTGCGACTTGATGGCTCGCCGTGGCTTATAAGTTATGTCGAACTGGAGGAGCTCAATGGCCCATTTTGCAATCCGGCCCGTTGCGTCAAGGTTGTTTATAATATCGTTAAGTGGTACTTCCGAGGCTACTGTTATTGAACACTCTTGAAAGTTGTGTCGTAGCTTCCGGGATGCCATGAATACTGCGTATGCAATCTTTTGATAATGCGGGTACCGTGATTTGCAGGGAGTGAGGACAGTGGACACATAATAGACCGACTTTTGAAGGGGGAATTTGTGTCCGTCCGTTTCTTGTTCGACGACGAGTACTGCGCTTACAACCTGATGTGTTGCTGCAATGTACAATAGCATTGGTTTGTCAATGTTTGGCGTGGCCAGGACTGGGTTTGTTGCCAATATGGCTTTTATGTCGTCGAGTCCGGCCATGGCTGCATCTGTCCATTCGAAGTGTTCGGTGCACCGAAGGAGGCGGTAAAGGGGTAGGGCCTTTTCTCCCAAGCGGGAGATAAAGCGGCTTAGAGCCGCCACGCATCCTGTTAACTTTTGTATTTGTTTGAGGTCCTTTGGGATATCCAGTTGCAACAGAGCTCAGATATTGGCTGGATTTGCTTCAATTCCTCTACCGGATACAATGAAGCCCAAGAGCTTTCCGGCTGGAATGCCGAAAATGCATTTTTCCGGGTTGAGCTTGATGTCGTAAGTTCGGAGGTTATCGAATGTGAGCCTCAAGTCGTCTACTAGAGATTTGACATGTCTTGTTTTGACGACCACATCATCTACATATGCCTCCAATGTTTTGCCGATCTGGTTTGCCAGACATGTCTGAATCATGCGCTGATATGTTGCGCCGGCGTTTTTGAGCCCGAAGGGTATTGTGTTGAAGCGGAATGGGCCGTATGATGTGATGAATGCCGTTGCGGCTGGTCTGGTTCTGCCATCTTGATTTGATGGTAGCCAGAATATGCGTCGAGGAAACACAACAAATCGTGTCCTGCGGTAGCATCGATAATTTGATCGATGCGGGGGAGGGGGAAGGGATCCTTTGGGCAAGCCTTGTTAAGGTCCTTAAAATCAACGCACAGGCGCCAGGATTTGTCCTTCTTTGGTATCATCACCAGGTTTGCTAGCCAGTCCGGATGTTTTATATCTCTGATGAATCCGGCCTCTAATATCTTTGCTAGCTCTTCTCCCATGGCCTGTCTCTTAGGTTCGGAAAAATGCCGAAGAGCTTGTTTGACAGGCTTGAATCCTTTTAGGATATTTAAGCTGTGCTCGGCCAGCCTGCGTGGGATTCCTGGCATGTCTGAAGGGTACCAGGTGAAAATGTCCCAGTTCTCTCGTAGGAACTCTTGCAGTGCAGCGTCTACATCAGGGTCTAAATGTGCCCCGATGGAAGCTGTTTTATTGGGGTCCGTTGGATGGACCTGGAATTTGACTATTTTCATCCACCAGTTTAAAGGAGGTGGACTTGGATCTTTTGTCGAGTACCACATCGTCCCTATTCACCGTAGAGCGCAGCGCAGTCAGTTCCTCAGCCGCTAGGGCTTCGGATAGTGCCTCGAGGGCTAGTGCGTTTGTCTTGTTTTCGGCGCGGAGTGCTATGTCCGGATCACTAGCGAGACTGATGATCCCGTTAGGCCCGGGCATCTTGAGCTTCATGTACCTGTAATGGGATCTTGCTTGGAAGATTGTAAATGCTTCCCGCCCTAGCAGAGCGTGATAACCACTGTTGAACGGAGCCACATGGAACGTGACCTCTTCGGACCTGTAATTATCCGGCGTGCCGAACACCACATCTAGTGTGATTTTTCCTGTACAGCACGCTTCCCGACTGGGGATTATTCCTCTAAAGGTTGTGCTACTTCGCTCAATGCGGTTCCATTCTATTTCCATTTTTTGAAGGGTTTCCTCATAAATGAGGTTCAATCCGCTGCCGCCGTCCATGAGTACCTTGGTAAGACGAAAGTCGTCCATTATTGGACTGAGGACCAATGCGGCTGGTGCTCGGGCTGTTCGGAATTTAGGTTCATCACTCGCGTTAAAGGTAATAGCCGTGTCACTCCATGGGTTTATTGTTGCTACTTGGTAGACTTCGGCAAGGCTGCGGAGTGTCCTTTTTCACATATTATTTGATGTGAAAGTCTCGAAGACTGTTAATACCGTATTGGTGTCTCTGGGGTGGCTTTCTGTGGCCTTGGGAATTAGGAGATTTTCGCCAATTTTGGCCACCTGCCGGAGTATCCAACATGCTCTGAGGCCGTGAGTTGGTGTGGCGTCCTCTATACTGCGAATTTTATAGGGTCCATTCAGCCATCCTTCTAGTACGGTTCCATGCCCTATAGAGGATTTTTGCTTTTTAGTGCTTGACCCGGGTGCCTGGTGATGATGCACCCTTTTATTTTGGACTGGGTTTGTATTCAGGGCCGGATTGACCGAAAATTTTATTTCGGTTTTCCAGGTGCTTTCCATCGCATAGTACTTTCGTACAATGGACGCCAAGTCAGCGAAGCGTGTAATATCACGGCGACTTATGGCGTTGAGTATTCCCTTGTCCGTGCAATTATTGCAGAAGATTGAGATTGCGTCTTCCTCGCGGCAGTCCCTTAGCCTGTTCTTAACCAGGAGGAATCTGGCCCAATAATGATGTATTGTTTCATCGGGCTCTTGCCTGATTTTGGATAGATCGCTTATGTTGGGGTGGGTGGGTGGAATTAAATTCGAAGCCTCACCCCATCTGAGGCTCAGAGGCCGAGGAATTTCCGAACTCGAAAATTTGGATTCCTGGATGTTGTCCAATGAATCCAGCCCGTCGCCTGACTCTAAGTTAAGGTCTTGAGTGATATCCTCCCCTCCGCGGGTATCCGGCTTGGAGGGATCGGGAATCCGGATGTTGTGAGTCCTTAAGATAGATGAAGGGTCGCCGCGTTGTCCCTCCACCACGGCAACGTGATGGGTGACTTGGGGAGAGTTAATCTCTCTCAGATCGGGTTTAGGCCCAATATGGTCGTAATCCGTAGCGACTCCCAGGGCGGCGAAGCGATCCAAGAGCTCATTTATGGAGGAGAGCTCCATTGGATCTAACTGCTCGGCGAGTTCCGAGCTGACATGAAGATTGTTTTCGATGGCTCGAGAGGTCATCGTCGGCGCAGAAGCCGAACAGGCGGTCATAAGAAAACC
The DNA here is from genome assembly GCF_003073215.2 of Triticum urartu. Lineage (NCBI taxonomy): Eukaryota > Viridiplantae > Streptophyta > Magnoliopsida > Poales > Poaceae > Triticum > Triticum urartu. The sequence continues at coordinate 521,162,487 of NC_053023.1, forward strand.
ACCTAGCCGGAGGGTTTGGCCGACAGCCAAAGCTCCCTTAGCAACGGTGCCGTCTTTAAAGACGGGGCGAGGCATCCTTCCTGATGGCGATGACACAGAGGAACTCTCAATGAAAGCACCAATGTCGGTGTCAAAACCGGCGGATCTCGGGTAGGGAGTCTCGAACTGTGTGTCTAGGCCGGATGGTAACAGGAGGCAAGGGACACGAAGTTTTACCCAGGTTCGGGCCCTCTCGATGGAGGTAAAACCCTACGTCCTGCTTGATTAATACTGATGATATGGGTAGTACAAGAGTAGATCTACCACGAGATCGGAGAGGCTAAACCCTACAAGCTAGCCTATGGTATGATTGTTGTTGCATATGTTGTCCTACGGACTAAAACCCTCCGGTTTATATAGACACCGGAGAGGGTTAGGGTTACACAAAGTCGGTTACAATGGTAGGAGATCTACATATCCGTATCGCCAAGCTTGCCTTCCACGCCAAGCAAAGTCCCTTCCGGACACGGGACGAAGTCTTCAATCTTGTATCTTCATAGTCCAGGAGTCCGGCTGAAGGTATAGTCCGGCCATCCGGACACGCCCTAATCCAGGACTCCCTCTGGACCTAAGCATGCACCCAAGGACACATATTTGATTTTTAAACCAATTTATATGCAATGGAGAATGCGCATGTAGTTCAAATTTGAATTATGCACAAAAATACATTGAAAACTCAGATAATGCATAAAAATGTCCAAACGAACCCCGAAAAATCACAAAAGTTCACACAACACTCCTGTTGGTCTATGTTGACATGAGAAAAAAATTTGAAAGCAATAAGAGGCAATGGATATCGTTTCGTCCCCAAAGGTGGGGCGTTCCCTACCGAAAATCATCATGCTTATTGTGAGAAGCTTTGGTTTGTGAGAAGCATATACCCAAACCTGCCCCAAATGGGACAAAAAAAATTACCACGGCATGTTGATGCCGCTCCATGATAGCAAGCCAAGTTTCATGAATTTTAGACAAGTTTTGGATTTACTATAATTTAAAAACTAGGCATCTCAATGTTTTGCCAGCAATCAACGGCGCCCAAGTGTTTGAAATTTATTCCCATTTCTTGCATGGGACCTTAGCGTGCAACCAAGGACACATATTTGATTTTTCAACCAATTTATATGCACTAGAGCATGCACATGTAGTTCAAATTTGAATTATGGACATAAATGCATTGAAAACTAAGATAATGCATAAAAATGTCCAAACGAACCCTAAAAAATCACAAAAATTCACACACCACTCATGTTGTTCTATGTTGACATGAGAAAAAATTGAAAGCAATAAGAGGCAATGGATATCGTTTCGTCCCCAGAGGTGGGGCGTTCCCTATCGAAAACCATCATGCTTGTTGTGAGAAGCCCCGGTTTGTGAGGAGCATATACCCAAACCTGCCCCAAATGGGATAATTTTTTTACCACGGCATGTTGATGCCGCTCCATGATAGCATGCCAAGTTTCATGAATTTCAGACGAGTTTTGTATTTACTAGAATTTAAAAACCAGGCGTCTCAATGTTTTGCCGGCAATCAACGGTGCCCTGGTGTTTGAACTTCATTCCCATTTCTTGCATGGGACCTACGCATGCATCCAAGGACACGTATTTGATTTTTCAACCAATTTATATGCACTGGAGCATGCACATGTAGTTCAAATTTGAATTATGCACATAAATGCATTGAAAACTCAGATAATGCATAAAAATGTCCAAACGAACCCCGAAAAATCACAAAAATTCACACAACACTCATGTTGTTCTATGTTGACACGAGAAGAAATTGAAAGCAATAAGAGGCAATGGATATTGTTTCGTCCTCAAAGGTGGGGCGTTCCTACCGAAAACCATCATGCTTGTCATGAGAAGCTCCAGTTTGTGCGAAGCATATACCAAAACCTGCCCCAAATGGGACAAATTTTTTACCACGACATGTTAATGCCGCTCCATGATAGCATGCCAAGTTTCATGAATTCCAGACGAGTTTTGGATTCACTAGAATTTAAAAACCAGGCATCTCAATGTTTGTGGTCGAGTGACGGTGGCAGGGTGTTTGACATTCATTCCCATTTCTTGCATGGGACCTAAGCATGCACCCAAGGACAAATAATTGTTTTTTCAACCAATTTATATGCACTGGAGCATGTGCATGTAGTTCAAATTTGAATTATGCACATAAATGCATTGAAAACTCACTTAATGCATAAAAATGTCCAAACGTACCTTGAATAATTCCAAAAATTTTGACGACACACCTATAGTTGCATGTTCACTACAGATAAAAGTTCTAGCAATTGAAACACCGTCAATGGTCATTGTGACCCCATTATGTAATTCAAATCAAGACGAAAAATCAAGTAGATCCCACACAGTTTATTATAACCATCCGTGTGAAATGCAGCACAAAATATCTTCAGACCGTGTCTGAATAAGGGACTGTGTCTGATGACACTTTGCGGGCCAGTTTTTTGGCTGAAGCGATTCCAAATTTTTGGCTTCCAGGGAAATATCTACCTCCCCGCCCTCCCCCTTACCAAAAGCCACATTTCCCCTGTTTCCACCTTCCTTTCCAAGTTGAAACCTTCACTCCTTGCTTGCAGCGCCACCGCCTCCTCGCTGGCGACCCTCCTTCACGCTGCTCGGCCTCGCCTATCCAGGCAGGTTATCCACACCCGACCCCCATCCTCCTCCTCCTTCCACATCCTACATGCCCCGACCGCCGGCGCGAGCGCGACACCTTCCACCCAAATCACCTACCCCTCCACCAAATAAGCGCCGGCCTAAGCCATGGTGCACGCAATATAGCCAGGACCTCAAGGAGCATTTGGCAGCGGAGAAGCAAATCGCGGCCGCACATGCGGATGAGGTCACGATGGATGCCATTCGTGCCCACCCCAAGATCTTGGAGGAGCACCTCACCATCGAGGCCACCGTTGACGCCTCGCACGCCGATGCCGCGATGCGGTTGGCTGCTTTAAATGACAGTTCGTGGCATTTTCTCGAGGCCACCGTCGGTGCCTTTGACAAAGACTACGAGGTGTTTTCTCATCGTGCACGTGCTTACCTCATCTTGAGAGCCAGCAGGTTGGTGCCCGGAGCGGCTCAGACAACTCACCACTACAACGAGGGCACCCACGATGTGGAGGCCTCGCCCTCTTCCATGTCCAAGGAGCCAATCATCATCGATATCTCCGACAATGAGGAGTAGCTTGTCTTATTAGCTCACTATAAGGACCCATGTTCAGTTTGCTAGCTACTACCTTTCCTTAACAAATTCTAGTGAATAGTGCTATCTACTTTTACCATGCAATCTTATGATATAGTGTATATGTTCTATATGTCGTGCAATGTGGTGTTCAATTAACTGCTTGGTTCAATTCTGCAAAGGTGATGTTCAATTCTCCAGGGTGCAATATTTTCAAGTTGTTAAGCATGCTTGGTTTGGTTAACTGTCTGATCTTCTATTAGGAGTATGTTATATTGTTCAATTGGTGTTTGGTTAACTGCTTGGTTCATTTGTTGTGGCTTGGTTCACTTGTTGTGGTGTTTAGTTAACTGCTTGGTTCAATTCTGCAATGCGATGTTCAATTGTTGTGGCTTCATTCTGTTATTGTATACCATGTGAGGTATAAATCAAATTTGGTTGTACTAAATACATGAGAAACAAATACAATTGCTATATTTCCAAGTTGTTAAGCATACTTGGTTTGGTTAACTGTTTGATCTTCTATTAGGAGTATGTTATATTGTGTATGTAGTGCTCAGTTAACGTTTGGTTCATTTGTTGTGGTGTTTAGTTAACTTCTTGGTTCAATTCTGCAATGCGATGTTCAATTGTTGTGGCTGCATTCTCTTATTGTATACCATGTGAGGAATTAATCAAATTTGGTTGTACTTAATACATGAGAAACAAATACAATTGCTATATTTCCAAGTTGTTAAGCATGCTTGGTTTGATTAACTGTCTGATCTTCTATTAGTAGTATGTTATATTGTGCAATGTGGTGCTCAGTTAACGTTTGGGTCATTTGTTGTGGTGTTTAGTTAACTGCTTGGTTCAATTCTCCAATGCGATGTTCAATTGCTGTGGCTGCATTCTGTTATTGTATACCATGTGAGGAATAAATCGAATTGGGCTGTACTTAATACATGATAAACATATACAAGTGCTATATTTCCTAGTTCTTAATCATGCTTGGTTTGGATAAATGGGTTTTCCATGTGGCTTGAATTAATCTGATGAATCTGCAATGTGCTTATTTATCATCAACATATTTTACTGATAGCATGCGAACCCTTACTTAACCTGATTACTAACTACCTTATATGTGTTGCGGGGAAACAATGGGAAGCACTGAGGTTTACGAGATGGTACTAACTATTATACCTTTCCTTTTTGTATTCCTTTGCCCCATTTCCAATATAGAGAAGATATTTATGCACATCCTTGTTTTTAGGCTTCACTGATGATTACCTCTCAAACCACCTCTGTGGTCAGAAGGCGAGGAAATTTTTCATACAACACCCATGATTCAATATTGTAGTGTTCCTGAAGAGGTCAAAGGATGGACGGTCAATCATCCACAAGCACTGGCCTAAAGTTGCAAAGACCTTCAACATGAATGAAGGCTCAATATTTGCCTTCCGCTTTAGCAGTTTTCCAGATGAGATGCATTTCTCTATGTACCGTCTATGATGCTAATTTCGAAAGGTTCTAGATGTTGCATGTGAAACTTGCTGATGGTGCAGTTGTGTAATGGGGTAGTTGAGTGCTGAAGCTATATCATGTTGCAGTCCGATGTATTTCAATTATGAAATCCTGCTTCCTATATTATGTGCTTAATATGAATGTCAATTAGATTAGTTAATGGATTATTAATAATAGGGCAATTAGCCCGCTAATTGGCCACTTAGCTTGCTAAATGGGTTTTCCTATTGCAAACGGTTAATGAGAAACCACCGTGGGCGATGACCTCACGCAACACACACAGTTTCTAGGAATAAACCGTGCTGGATCAATGAACAATCACACATCACATTCTCTTCAAAATTGTTTGCGTTATGCCACCTTGCGCAAACGTTTTCCTTGTAGTGACTGTGTGGGGTGTATATACGAATGGAAACGTTTAGTTGTGACTGAATGCGTGGGATGCACTACTGTACGTATTTCTGTATTTGAGTGCTCGCTGGTCGCACACGACCTCATTTTGCCGAGCGTGTGTGCCAGGAGGGAATATCTCCAATGCTTTCTGGATCACGTGGGAAGGACCCCCCTATCGCCCACACTCACTTGGCGACGGTTTTGAATTCCGTCACGGAAAGGGGTTAAAAACCGTTTGTTTAGGACCGACGCGTACCAGTGTCTACTACTATTACTTCACACATCGACCGCTATCCAGCATGCATCTAGTGTATTAAGTTCATGGAGAAATAGAGTAATGCAATAAGAATGATGACTTGATGTAGACAAGATCTATCTATGCAGAGATAGACCCCATCGTTTTATCCTTAGTAGCAACGATACATATGTGTCGGTTCCCCTTCTGTCGCTAGGATCAAGCACCGTAAGATTGAACCCACTACAAAGCACCTCTTCCCATTGCAAGATAAATAGATCAAGTTGGCCAAACAAAAATCAAATATCGGAGAAGAAATACGAGGCTATAAGAGATCGTGCATAAAAGAGATCAAAGAAACTCAAATACTTTCATGGATATAAAAAGAGAGATCTGATCATAATCTTAAAGTTCATCGATCGCAACAAACACACCGCAAAAGAGTTACATCATATTGATCTCCAAGAGACCATTGTATTGAGAATTCAGAGAGAGAGAGAGAGAGAAAGAGAGAGAGAGAGAGGAAGCCATCTAGCTACTAACTACGGGCCCGAAGGTCTACGAGGAACTACTCACGCATCATTGGAGAGGCACCAATGGAGGTGGTGAACCCCATCCGAGATGGTGTCTAGGTTGGATTTGGTGGTTCTGGACTCTGCGGCGGCTCGATGAATATTTCGTCGACTCCCCTAGGGTTTTAGGTGTTGGGGAACACAGTAATTTCAAAAAAATCCTACGCACATGCAAGATCATGGTGATCCATAGCAACGAGAGGGGAGAGTATCATCTATGTACCCTCATAGACCGTAAGTGAAAGCGTTATGACAACGCGGTTGATGTAGTCGTACGTCTTCACGATCGACCGATCTAGCACCGAAGGTACGACACCTCCACGATCTGCACACGTTCAGCTCGGTGACGTCCCGCGAACTCACGATCCAGTAGAGCTTGGAGGGTGAGTTTCATCAGCATGACGACGTGATGATGATTATGATGATGCTACCGCAACAGGGCTTCCCCTAAGCACCGCTACGATATTACCGAGGTGCATTATGGTGGAGGGGGGCACCGCACACAGCTAAAATATCAATGATCAACTTGTGTGTTCATGGGGTTCCCCCTCCCTCGTATATAAAGGAGTGTAGGAGGGGGAGGGCCAGCCCTCTACTATGGCGCGCCCTGGGGAGTCCTACTCCCACCGGGAGTAGGATTCCCCCCTTCCAAGTAGTAGGAGTAGGAGAGAAGGAAGGGGAAGAGAGAAGAGAAGGAAGGAGGGGGCGCCGCCCCTCCCCCTTGTCCAATTCAGACTAGGGCTTGGGGGGCACGCGGCCTGCCCTAGGCAGCCCCTCTCTCTCCCTAAAGCCCAATAAGGCCCATATACTCCCCAGCAAATTCCCGTAACTCTCTGGTACTCCGATAAATACCCGAATCACTCGGAACCTTTCCGATGTCCGAATATAGCCTTCCAATATATCGATCTTTACGTCTCGACCATTTCGAGACTCCTCGTCATGTCCCTGATCTCATCCGGGACTCCGGACAAACTTTGGTCATCAAATCACATAACTCATAATACAAATAGTCACAAAACGTTAAGCGGGCGGACCTAATGACCCACAAGTATAGGGGATCTATCGTAGTCCTTTCGATAAGTAAGAGTGTCGAACCCAACGAGGAGCAGAAGGAAATGATAAGAGGTTTTCAGCAAGGTATTCTCTGCAAGCACTGAAATTATAGGTAATAGATAGTTTTGTGATAAGATAATTTGTAACGAGCAACCAGAAACAAAAGTAAATAAAGTGCAGCAAGGTGGCCCAATCCTTTTTGTAGGAAAGGACAAGCCTGGACAAATTCTTATATAGAGAAAAGCGCTCCCGAGGACACATGGGAATTATCGTCAAGCTAGGTTTCATCACGATCATATGATTCATGTTCGGTACTTTGATAATCTTATATGTGGGTGGACCGGTGCTTGGGTGCTAATCAAATTCACATGACTACTAATAGCAAGACTTCTCCCATGTCCTCAGGAACAAACATAACTACTCACAAAGCATATTCATGTTCATAATCAGAGGGGTATTAATATGCATATAGGATCTGAACATATGATCTTCCACCAAATAAACCAACTAGCATCAACTATATGGAGTAATCAACACTACTAGCAACCCACAGGTACCAATCCCAGACTTAGAGACAAGAATTGGATACAAGAGATGAACTAGGGTTTGATAGGAGATGGTGCTGTTGAAGATGTTGATGAAGATTGACCCCCTCCCGATGAGAGGATCGTTGGTGATGACGATAGTGATGATTTCCCCCTCCCGGAGGGAAGTGTCCCCGGCAAAACAGCTCCGCCGAAGCCCTAGATTGGTTCTGCCAAGGTTCCGCCTCGTGGCGGCGGAGTCTCGTCCCGAAAGCTTGCTTATGATTTTTTTCCTCCACGAAAGACTCCATATAGCAGAATATGGGCATCGGAGGGCCACCAGGGGGCCCACGAGGCAGGGGCGCGCCCCCACCCTCGTGGCCAGGGTGTGGCCCCCCTCTGGAACTTCTTGTGCTCAGTATTTTTTATATATTTTGAAAATGACTTCTGTGAATTTTCGGGACTTTTGGAGCTGTGCAGAATAGGTCTCTAATATCTTCTCCTTTTCCAGCCCAGAATCCCAGCTGCCGGCATTCTCCCTCTTTATGTAAACCTTGTAAAATAAGAGAGAATAGGCATAAGTATTGTGACATAATGTGTAATAACAGCCCATAATGCAATAAATATCGATATAAAAGCATGATGCAAAATGGACGTATCAACTCCCCCAAGCTTAGACCTCGCTTGTCCTCAAGCGAAAGCCAAAATCGAAAAAATATGTCCACATGTTTAGAGATAGAGGTGTCGATAAAAATAAAATACGGACATGAGGGCATCATGATCATTCTTAGAACAACAACTTATATAATTCTTGGCATATGATCTCTTATGCTAGAGTAACAATTCAATCACAATTTCAAGTATGAATCACAAACTTCATTGAAAACTAAAAAACTATAATCTCAGTCATTGGAGCAATTGCAATTTATCATAACATAGGAAAGAGTCAGTATAAGAGCTTTTCAGCAAGTCCACATACTCAACTATCATATAGTCTTTCACAATTGCTAACACTCACGCAATACTTATGGGTATGGAGTTTTAATCGGACACAGAGAAAGATAGGGGCTTATAGTTTTGCCTCCCAACGTTTTACCTCAAGGGTAATGTCAACAATAATGGTTCATGAAAACTCACATCCAATTAGCCATATATACCAGGATCTTTCCAACATTTTGTGCTTGCCAAAAGATAAAATGTAAAAAGGAAGGGTGAAGATCACCATGACTCTTATGCATGGTAGGAGATAAAAGTAAAAGATAGGCCCTTCGCAAAGGGAAGCAGAGGTTGTCATGCGCTTTTATGGTTGGATGCGCAAAATCTTAATGCGAAAGAACACCACCTTATATTGCCACTTGTGATATGGACCTTTATTATGTAGTTCGTCGCTTTTATTTCTTCCGTATCACACGATCGTATAAAGCTTATTTTCTCCCACACTAATAAGTCATACATATTTAGAGGGAATTTTTTATTGCATGCACCGATGACAACTTACTTGAGGGATCTTACTCAATCCATAGGTAGGTATGGTGGACTCTCATGGCAAAACTGGTTTAAGGGTGTTTGGAAGCACAAGTAGTATCTCTACTTGGTGCAAAGAATTTGGCTAGCATGAGGGGGAAAGGCAAGCTCAATCATGTTGGATGATCCATGACAATATAATTTATCTCAGATGTAAAAAAACATATCCCATTACGTTGTCTTCCATGTCCAACGTCAAATCTTTAGCATGTCATATTTTAATGAGTGCTCACAATCATAAAAGATGTCCAAGATAGTGTATTTATATGTGAAGACCTCTCTTTCTTTATTACTTCCTATTAATTGCAACGATGACCAAAACTATGTTTGTCAACTCTCAACAACTTTTATTCGTCATACTCTTTCTATCTGAGCTAATTACTCTCCATAAGATCCATATGATCTCTTTGTTTCTTTTTATTTATTCTCTTTTCTTTTATGCACTCAAGATCATGGCAAAATAATCAAGCCCTTGACTCAACACTAATCTTCATTATATTGCTCACGGACTCGATTACATAGGAAGATCATAAAGCAAAACTCACAACTAGATCATACTAAAAACTTTTATTCTACTAGATCAAAATATTACCAAAAGGATCGAAATAAGAAAAACGTTAAAGATAGAAGTGATGGTGATACGATACCGGGGCACCTCCCCCAAGCTTGGCAGTTGCCAAGGGGAGTGCCCATACCAGATACTCAATTCTTCTTTGTTGGTGAAGAGGGTGTTGGTTTTGTTGATGGCGTAGGCTTCTTCCTTAATTTGCGCTTGAGGACAAAATTTTGATCCCTTAGGTCATCGATCTCCTGCTCAAGGCTTAATATCTTCATGCATAATTCCAGTTTGTTTTCCTGCAAGAGGCGAAAAGGGATAAACTCGATCTTAGGTTTCTTTGCTCTATCAGGGAGGCTTGACTTTTTGAACTCCACATGCATGTCCCCAGGTTGAGGTAATGGGACTTCATCTTCTTCAGAGCTCATCTCCTCCCTTCCCTTGGGTTCATAGTCCTCTTCTTCTTCTTCCGTAGTCGAACCACAATGCTCCACATCCCCATAGACCTTAGGATCTGGAAGGTAGTCAGCCACATAGCTTTCTCCTTGTGAATCCTGGGACGACATGTTGATCTATTCTGCAGCAGGACAGCTCGAAACAAAGACAGGAGATATTTGGGTGGTAAAGGAGTCAAAACCTCTGGGAGATTATATAATGAATTTTTACCGACCAAAATACGTAACGTGTAAGAAAACGGAGTCCAGAGAGCGCACGAGCTGCCCACGAGGCAGGGGGCACGCCCTGGGGGGTAGGGCACGCCCTCCACCCTCGTGGAGCCCTCGTGTCCTTCCCGCAGTGCTTCTTATTTTTCTAAATATTCCAAAACGGAGAAAAATTGCCATTAGAACTGTTTTGGAGTCGATTTACTTACCGTACCACATACCTATTCCTTTTCGGAGTCTGAAACGCTCCGGAAAGTGTCCCTTATGTATTCCTCCGGGGTTACGGTTTCAATAACATTGGTTTCAACATTTATAGGATTACCTGAGATATAATGTTTGATTCTTTAACCGTTCACCACCTTCGGATTTGTGCCTTCGAAGTTGTTGATTTTTATGGCACCGGAACGATAGACCTCCTCGATAACGTAAGGACCTTCCCATTTAGAGAGAAGCTTTCCTGCAAAAATCTTAAACGAGAGTTTTATAGCAATACATAATCACCTACATTAAACTCACGCTTTTGTGTCCTTTTGTCATGCCATCTTTTAACCTTTTCTTTAAACAATTTGGCATTCTCATAGGCTTGGGTTCTCCATTCATCAAGTGAGCTAATGTCAAATAACCTTTTCTCACCGGCAAGTTTGAAATCATAACTGAGCTCTTTAATAGCCCAATAAGCCTTATGTTCTAGTTCAAGAGGTAAGTGACATGCTTTTCCATAAACCATTTTATACGGAGACATACCCATAGGATTTTTATATGCAGTTCTGTAGGCCCATAATGCATCATCAAGTTTCTTGGACCAATTCTTTCTAGATCAATTGACAGTCTTTTGCAAAATTAATTTGAGTTCTATATTACTCAATTCTACTTGACCACTAGACTGTGGGTGATAAGGAGATGCAATTCTATGATTAACATCATACTTAGCAAGCATTTTACGGAAAGCACCATGAATAAAATGTGAACCACCATCCATCATTAAATATCTAGGGACTCCAAACCCCGGAAAAATAAATTCTTTAAGCATCTTAATGGAGGTGTTATGACCAGCACTACTAGTTGGAATAGCTTCTACCCACTTAGTAACATAATCAACAGCAACTAAAATATGTGTATACCCATTAGAGGAAGGAAAAGGTCCCATATAATCAAAGCCCCAAACATCAAATGGTTCAATAATGAGTGAATAATTCATAGGAATTTCTTGACGTCTACTAATATTATCAATTCTTTGACATTCATCACAAGACAAGACAAACTTACGGGCATCCTTGAAGACTGTAGGCCAATAAAAACCGGATTGCAATACCTTGTGTGCAGTTCTATCTCCAGCATGGTGTCCTCCATAAGCCTCAGAGTGGCACTTGCGTAGGATCTGTTCCTGTTCATGATTAGGTACACAACGTCTAATAACACCATCTACTCCTTATTTATAAAGATGTGGGTCATCCCAGAAGTAATGTCTCAAATCATAGAAGAACTTTTTCTTTTGCTGGTATGTGAAACTATGTGGTATAAATTTAGCAACAATATAATTGGCATAATCAGCATACCATGGAGCAGTTCAAGAAGCATTTATGACATTTAATTGTTCATCAGGAAAGCTATCACCAATATGTAGTGGGTCATCAAGAACATTCTCTAACCTAGACAAGTTGTCTGCAACGGGTTCTCGGCTCCCTTTCTATCAATAATATGTAAATCAAATTCTTGTAGCGGAAGAACACATCTAATAAGTCTAGGTTTGGCATCTTTCTCCAAATTTATTTTGTGTTGACATAGAGTGGGACTAATGCCCTTAAGATCATCAAGAGTATATCCAATAGCAGCACGGTGCTTCTTCAGAGTTTTCAATAATCTTTCTTCCTCCTTCTCTGAAAGGTTAGCACTAATAATAACAGGATATATCTTCTTTTCATCAAGATAAGCATATTTAAGAGTATCAGGCAATGGTTTAAGCTCAAACACGGGATCACCCTTGAGTGGAGGAGGATCCCCTAAGATTTCAACAGGCTAGTTGTGTTTCAGAATAGGTTCCCGTTTAAAGAACACTTCATCTATTTCCCTTCTTTCATTCATATACATATCATTTTCATGGTCTAACAAATATTGTTCTAAAGGATCACTAGGAGGTACGACAATAGAAGCAAGACCAATAATTTCATCTTTGCTAGGCAATTCTTCTTCACAGTGTTGTCTACGAAATTTAGAAAAGTTGAACTCATGAGACATATCACCTAAACCAATAGTAATAACATCCTTTTTGTAGTCTATCCTAGCATTAACAGTGTTTAAGAAGGGTCTACCAAATATAATGGGACAAAAGCTATCTTGTGGGGAACCAAGAACAAGAAAATCAGCAGGATATTTAGTTTTCCACACAAGGCTTCAACATCTCTAACAATCCCAATTGGTGAGATAGTATCTCTATTCGCAGTTTAATTGTGACATCAATATCTTTTAACTCAACAGGTGCAATATCATGCATAATTTCTTTGTATAAGTCAATAGGTATTGCACTAGCACTAGCACCCATATCACACAAGCCATGATAACAATGATCTCCTATTTTAACAGAAATAACAGGCATGCCTACCACAGTTCTATGTTTATCTTTAGCACAAGGTTTAGCAATTCTAGGAGTTTCATCATAGAAATAAATAACATGCCCATCAATATTATCAGCCAAGAGATCCTTAACAATAGAAATATTAGGTTCAACTTTAACTTGTTCAGGAGGTGTATAGGTTCTAATATTGCTTTTACGAACCACAGTTGAAGCTTTAGCATGATCTTTTATCCTAACAAGAAAAGGTGGTTTCTCAACATAAGCAGTAGGAATAATAGGATCATTATAAGTGACAGTATTTTCTTCAACTTTAATAGGTGCAACTACTTTTACTTCAATGAGGGGATGATATTCAAACTACTTCACCTTAGGGAGATCAACATGAGTAGCAAAAGATTCAAAGCAAGAAGCTACTATCTCAGAGTCAAGTCCGCATTTAGTGCTAAATTTACGGAAAACATCGGTATCCATAAAATATTTAACACAATCAAACTTAGGTGTCATACCTAACTCCTTACCTTCGTCGATATCCCAATATTTAGAGTTGCGTTTAATTCTTTCCAATAGATCCCATTTGAATTCAATAGTTTTCCTCATAAAAGAGCCAGCACAAGAAGTATCGAGCATGGTGCGGTTGCTATCAAAAAGCCGAGCATAAATTTTTTGAATAATCAATTCTCTTGAGAGCTCATGATTGGGGCATGAATATAACATTGACTTAAGCCTCCCCCAAGCATGAGCGATGCTTTCTCCTTCGCGAGGCCAAAATATATATATATATATAATTACGATCATGATGAACAAGATGCGTAGGATAAAACTTCTGATGAAATTCCAATTTCAATCGTTTGTAGTTCCATGATCCCATATCATCACATAGCCTATACCATGTCAATGCGTCTCCCTCCAAAGATAAAGGGAAGACCTTTTTCTTGACAACATCATCGAGCATACCTGGAAGCTTAAATAATCCATGAACTTCATCCACATATATTAGATGCTCATCAGGATGTAATGTTCCATCTCCTGCAAAAGGATTAGCTAGCAGTTTTTCTATCATACCCGAAGGAATTTCAAAGCAGGCATTTTCATTTTCAGTAGGTTCAGTAGGTTCAGTAGGTTGAGGAGCAACTCTATGCTCTACTGTTCGGGGTGAAGATACCCCGAACAAATCCCTCAAAGGATTAGTTTCCATAGTAACAAGTGACAGTAAATTTCAGCACACTATATAAATTTTTCCTTACCAAATTCCACCTACCAAAGGCACTTCACTCCCCGGCAACGGCGCCAGAAAAGAGTCTTGATGACCCACAAGTATAGGGGATCTATCTAGTCCTTTTGATAAGTAAGAGTGTCGAACCCAACGAGGAGTAGAAGGAAATGATAAGCGGTTTTCGGCAAGGTATTCTCTGCAAGCACTGAAATTATAGGTAACATATAGTTTTGTGATAAGATAATTTGTAACGAGCAACAAGAAACAAAAGTAAATATAGTGCAGCAAGGTGGCCCAATCCTCTTTGTAGCAAAGGACAAGCCTGGACAAATTCTTATATAGAGAAAAGCGCTCCCGAGGACACATGGGAATTATCGTCAAGCTAGGTTTCATCACGATCATATGATTCACGTTCGGTGCTTTGATAATCTGATATGTGGGTGGACCAGAGCTTGGGTGCTCTCCTTACTTGGACAACCATCCACTTATGATTAACCTCTATTGCAAGCATCCGCAACTACAACAAAAGTATTAAGGTAAACCTAACCATAGCATGAAACATGTGGATCCAAATTAGCCCCTTACGAAGCAACGTATAAACTAGGGTTTAAGCTTCTATCACTCTAGCAACCCATCATCTACTTATTACTTCCCAATGCTTTCCTCTAGGCCGAAATAATGGTGAAGTGTCATGTAGTCGATGTTCACATAATACCACTAGAGGAGAGACAACATACATCTAATCAAAATATCAAACGAATATCAAATTCACATGATTACTAATAGCAAGACTTCTCCCATGTCCTCAGGAACAAACGTAACTACTCACAAAGCATATTCATGTTCATAACCAGAGGGGTATTAATATGCATATAGGATCTGAACATATGATCTTCCACCAAATAAACCAACTAGCATCAACTACAAGGAGTAATCAACACTACTAGCAACCCACAGGTACCAATCCTAGACTTAGAGACAAGAATTGGATACAAGAGATGAACTAGGGTTTGAGAGGATATGGTGCTAGTGAAGATGTTGATGGAGATTGACCCCCTCCCAGTGAGAGGATTGTTGGTGATGACGATGGCGATGATTTCCCCCTCCCGGAGGGAAGTGTCCCCGGTAGAACAGTTCCGCGGGAGCCCTAGATTGGTTCCTCCAAGGTTCCGCCTTGTGGCGGCGGAGTCTCGTCCCGAAATCTTGCTTATGATTTTTTCCTCCACGAAAGATTCCATATAGCAGAAGATGGGCACCGGAGGGCCACCAGGGGGCCCACGAGGTAGGGGGCGTGCCCACGGGGGTAGGGCGCTCCCCCCACCCTCGTGGCCAGGGTGTGGCCCCCCTCTGGAACTTCTTGTGCTTAGTATTTTTTATATATTCTGAAAATGACTTCCATGAAGTTTCAGGACTTTTGGAGCTGTGCAGAATAGGTCTCTAATATTTTCTCCTTTTCCAGCCCAGAATCCCAGCTGCCGGCATTCTCCCTCTTTATATAAACCTTGTAAAATAAGAGAGAATAGGCATAAGTATTGTGACATAATGTGTAATAACAGCCCATAATGCAATAAATATCGATATAAAAGCATGATGCAAAATGGACGTATCAGGACCCTACGGGTTCGAGAACTATGTAGGCATGACTAAGACTCATCTCCGGTCAATAACCAATAGTGGAACCTGGATGCTCATATTGGCTCCTACATATTCTACGAAGATCTTTATCGGTCAAACCGCATAACAACATACGTTGTTCCCTTTGTCATAGATATGTTACTTGCCCGAGATTCGATCGTCGGTATCCTCATACCTAGTTCAATCTCGTTACCGGCAAGTCTCTTTACTCGTTCCATAATGCATCATCCCACAACTAACTCATTAGTCACAATGCTTGCAAGGCTTATAGTGATGTACATTACCGAGAGGGCCCAGAGATACCTCTCCGATACACGGAGTGACAAATCCTAATCTTAATATATGCCAACTCAACAAACACCATTGGAGACACCTATAGAGCATCTTTATAATCACCCAGTTATGTTGTGACGTTTGATAGCACACAAAGTGTTCCTCCGGTATTCGGGAGTTGCATAATCTCATAGTCAGAGGAACATGTATAAGTCATGAAGAAAGCAGTAGCAACAAACTAAACGATCATCGTGCTAAGCTAACGGAATGGGTCAAGTCAATCACATCATTCTATAATGATGTGAACCCATTAATGAAATGACAACTCATGTCTATGGCTAGGAAACTTAACCATCTTTGATTCAACGAGCTAGTCAAGTAGAGGCATACTAGTGACACTCTGTTTGTCTATGTATTCACACATGTACTAAGTTTCTGGTTAATACAATTCTAGCATGAATAATAAACATTTATCATGATATAAGGAAATAAATAATAACTTTATTATTGCCTCTAGGGCATATTTCCTTCACTCTCCCACTTGCACTAGAGTCAATAATCTAGTTCACATCTTTATGTGATTAGTTCACATCTCCATGTGACTAATACCCAAAAGGGTTTACTAGAGTCAATAATCTAGTTCACATCGCTATGTGATTAACACCCAAAGAGTGATCATGTTTTGCTTGTGAGAGAAGTTTAGTCTATGGGTCTTCAACATTCAGATCCATATGTATTTCGCAAATTTCTATGTCTACAATGCTCTGCATAGACCTACTCTAGCTAATCGCTCCCACTTTCAATATGTATCTAGATCGAGACTTAGAGTCATCTAGATCGGTGTAAAAAGCTTGCATCGATGTAACTCTTTATAGCAAACTCTTTATCACCTCCATAACCGAGAAATATTTCCTTAGTCCTCTAAGGATAATTTTGACCACTGTCCAGTGATATACTCCTAGATCACTATTGTACTCCCTTGACAAAATCATGCTAAGGTATACAATAGGACTGGTAAATAGCATAGCATACTTTATAGAACCTATGACTAAGGCATAGGGAATGACTTTTCGTTCTCTTTCTATTTTCTACTGTGGTCGGGTTTTGAGTCTTTACTCGACTTCACAACTTGCAACACAGGCAAGAACTCGTTCTTTGACTGTTCCATTTTGAACTACATCAAAATCTTGTCAAGGTATGTACTCAATGAAAAAAACTTATCAAGCGTCTTGATCTATCTTTATAGATCTTGATGCTCAATGTGTAAGCAACTTCATCAAGGTCTTTCTTTGAAAAACTCTTTTCAAACACTCCTTTATGCTTTCCAGAAAATTCTACATTATTTCTGATCAACAATATGTCATTCACATATACTTATCAGAAATACTGTAGTGCTCCCACTCATTTTCTTGTAAATACAGGCTTCACTGCAAGTCTATATAAAACCATATGCTTTGATCACTTTATCAAAGCATATATTCCAACTTCGAGATGCTTGCACCAGTCCATAGATGGAGCGCTGGAGCTTGCTCACTTTGTTAGCACCTTTAGTATCGACAAAACTTTCTGGTTGCATCATATACAACTCTTCTTTAAGAAATCCATTAAGGAATGCAGTTTTGACATCCATTTGCAAGATTTCATAAAATGCGGCAACTGCTAACATGATTTAGACAGACTTTTAAGCATCGATACGAGTGAGAAAATCTCATCGTAGTCAACACCTTGAACTTGTCAAAAACATTTTGCGACAATTCGAGCTTTGTAGATAGTAACACTACTATTAGCGTCCGTCTTCCTCTTGAAGATCCATTTATTCTTAATGACTTACCGATCATCGGGCAAGTCAATCAAAGTCCATACTTTGTTCTTATACATGGATCCCATCTCAGATTTCATGGCCTCAAGCCATTTCGCGGAATCTGGGCTCATCATCGCTTCCTCATAGTTCGTAGGTTCATCATGGTCAAGTAACATGACTTCCAGAACAGGATTACCGTACCACTCTGGTGTGGATCTCACTCTGGTTAACCTACGAGGTTCCGTAGTAACTTGATCTAAAGTTACATGATCATTATCATTAGCTTCCTCACTAATTGGTGTAGGAGTCATAGGAACAAATTTCTGTGATGAACAACTTTCCAATAAGGGAGCAGGTACAGTTACCTCATCAAGTTCTACTTTCCTCCCACTCACTTCTTTCAAGAGAAACTCCTTCTCTAGAAAGGATCCATTCTTAGCAATGAATGTCTTGCCTTCGGATCTATGATAGAAGGTGTACCCAACTGTCTCCTTTGGGTATCCTATGAAGACACATTTCTCCTATTTGGGTTTGAGCTTATCAGGATGAAACTTTTTCACATAAGCATCGCAGCCCCAAACTTTAAGAAACGACAACTTTGGTTTGTTGCCAAACCACAGTTCATATGGTGTCGTCTCAACGGATTTAGATGGTGCCCTATTTAACGTGAATGCAGCTGTCTCTTATGCATAACTCCAAAACGACAGTGGTAAATCGGTAAGAGACATCATAGATTGCACCATATCTAATAAAGTATGGTTACGATGTTCGAACACACCATTATGCTGTGGTGTTCCAGGTGGCGTGAGTTGTGAAACTATTCCGCATTGTTTCAAATGAAGATCGAACTCGTAACTCAAATATTTTCCTCCATGATTAGATCGTAGAAACTTTATTTTTCTTGTTACGATGATTTTCCACTTCACTCTGAAATTATTTGAACTTTTCAACTGTTTTAGATTTATGTTTCATCAAGAAGATATACCCATATCTTACTCAAATCATCTGTGAAGGTCAGAAAATAATGATACCTGCCGCGAGCCTCAACACTCATCGGACTGCATACATCAGTATGTATTATTTCCAACAAGTCTGTTGCTTGCTCCATTGTTCCAGAGAACGGAGTCTTAGTCATCTTGCCCATGAGGCATGATTCGCAAGCATCAACTGATTCATAATCAAGTGATTCCAAAAGCCCATCAGCATGGATTTTCTTCATGCGCTTTACACCAATATGACCTAAATGGCAGTGCCACAAATAAGTTGCACTATCATTATTAACTTTGCATATTTTGGCTTCAATATTATGAATATGTGTATCACTACGATCGAGATTCAATAAACCATTCACCTTGGGTGTATGACCATTGAAGGTTTTATTCATGTAAACAGAACAACAATTATTCTCTGACTTTAAATGAATAACCATATTGCAATAAACATGATCAAATCATATTAATGCTTAACGCAAACACCAAATAAAATGTATTTAGGTTCAACACTAATCCCGAAAGTATAGGGAGTGTGCAATGATGATCATATCAATCTTGGAACCAATTCCAACACACATCAGCACTTCACCCTTAACTAGTCTCTGTTCATTCTGCAACTGTCGTTTCGAGTTACTAATCTTAGCAACTGAACTAGTATCAAATACTGAGGGGTTGCTATAAACACTAGTAAAGTACACATCAATAACATGTATATCAAATATACCTTTGTTCACTTTGCCATCCTTCTTATCCGCCAAGTATATAGGGCAGTTCCACTTCCAATGACCATTTCCTTTGCAGTAGAAGCACTCAGTTTCAGGCTTGGGTGTAGCTTTGGGCTTCTTCATGGGAGTGGCAAATTGCTTGCCATTCTTCTTGAAATTCCCTTTCTTTCCCTTGCCCTTTTACTTGAAACTGGTGGTCTTATCAATCATCAACACTTGATGCTTTTTCTTGATTTCTACCTTCGCCGATTTCAGCATCGCGAAGAGCTTTGGGAATCGTTTTTGTCATCCCTTGCATATTATAGTTCATCACGAAGTTCCAGTAACTTGGTGATAGTGACTAGAGAATTCTGTCAATCACCTTTTTATCTGGAAGATTAACTCCCACTTGATTCAAGCGATTGTAGTACTCAGACAATCTGAGCACATGCTCACTGGTTGAGCTATTCTCCTCCATCTTGTAGGCAAAGTACTTGTCAGAGGTCTCATACCTCTCGACTCGGGCATGCATCTGAAATACAAATTTCAGCTCTTGGAACATCTTATATGCTCTGTGTCGTCCAAAACGTTTTTGAAGTCCCAGTTCTAAGCCGTAAAGCATGGTGCACTAAACTATCAAGTAGTCATCATACCGAGCTTGTCAAACATTCATAACATCTACATCTGCTCCTGCAATAGGTCTGTCACCTAGCGGTGCATCAAGGACATAATTTTTCTATGCAGCAATGAGAATAATCCTCATATCACGGACCTAGTCTGCATCATTGCTACTATCATATTTCAACATAGTTTTTCTCTAGGAAAATATCAAAAATAAAGGGGGAGCTACATCGCGAGCTATTGATCTACAACATAGTTATGCAAATACTATCAGGACTAAGTTCATGATAAATTAAAGTTCAATTAATCATATTACTTAAGAACTCCCACTTAGATAGACATCCCTCTAGTCATCTAAATGATCATGTGATCCAAATCAACTAAACCATGTCCGATCATCACGTGAGATGGAGTAGTTTTCAATGGTGAACATCACTATGTTGATCATATCTACTATATGATTCACGCTCGACCTTTTGGTCTCAAGTGTTCCGAGGCCATATCTGCATATGCTAGGCTTGTCAAATTTAACCCGAGTATTCTGCGTGTGCAAAACTGGCTTGCACCCGTTGTATGTGAACATAGAGCTTATCACACCCAATCATCACGTGTTGTCTCGGCACGACGAACTGTCGCAACGGTGCATACTCAGGGAGAACACTTATACCTTGAAATTTAGTGAGAGATCATCCTATAATGCTACCGCTGAACCAAGAAAAATAAGATGCATAAAGGATAAACATGACATGCAATCAAAATATGTGACATGATATGGCCATGGTCATCTTGCGCCTTTGATCTCCATCTGCAAAGTACTGTCATGATCTCTATCTTCACCGGCATGACACCATGATCTCCATCATCTTGATCTCTATCAACGTGTCATCACATGGTCATCTCACCAACTATTGCTCTTGCAACTATTGCTATCGCATAGCGATAATGTAAAGCAATTATTTGGCGCTTGCATCTTATGCAATAAAGAGACAACCATAAGGCTTCTGCCAGTTGCTGATAACTTCAAAAAAACATGATCATCTCATACAACAACTTATATCTCATCACGTCTTGACCATATCACATCACAACAAGCCCCAAAACAAGTTAGACGTCCTCTACTTTGTTGTTGCAAGTTTTATGTGGCTGCTACGGGCTGAGTAAGAACCGTTCTTACCTACGCATCAAAAACCACAACGCGGTATAGTGATTACTTTTTGATCTTTAGAAAGAACCATGTTCATTAAATCCGATTCAACTGAAGATGGAGAAACAGACACCCACTAGCCACCTCTGTGTGAAGCACGTCGGTAGAACCAGTCTCGCGTAAGCGTACGCGTAATGTCGGTCTGGGCTGCTTCATCCAACAATGCCGCTGAATCAAGAATCAACTAGTGACGGCAAGCAATATGTATATACCCATGCCCACAACTGCTTTGTGTTCTACTCGTGCATATAACATCTATGCATAAACCTGGCTCGGATGCCACTTTTGGGGAATGCGGTAATTTCAAAAAAAAATCCTACGCACACGCAAGATCATGGTGATGAATAGCAACGAGAGGGGAGAGTATCGTCTACGTACCCTCGTAGACCGTAAGCGGAAGCGTTATGACAACGCGGTTGATGTAGTCATACGTCTTCACGATCGACCGATCTAGCACCGAAGGTATGGCACCTCCGCGATCTACACACGTTCTGCTCGGTGATGTCCCGTGAACTCACGGTCCAGTAGAGCTTGGAGGGAGAGTTTCATCAGCACGACGGCGTGATGACGATGATGATGATGCTACCGGAACAGGGCTTCGCCTAAGCACCGCTATGATATTACCGAGGTGGATTATGGTGGAGGAGGGCACCACACACGGCTAAAAGATCAATGATCAACTTGTGTGTTCATGGGGTGCCCCCCTCCCCCGTATATAAAGGAGTGGAGGAGGGGGAGGGTCGGCCCTCTACTATGGCGCGCCCTGGGGAGTCCTACTCCCAACGGGAGTACGATTCCCCCCTTCCAAGTAGTAGGAGTAGGAGAGAAGGAAGGGGAAGAGAGAAGAGAAGGAAGGAGGGGGCGGAGCCCCTCCCCCTAGTCTAATTCGGACTAGGCCTTGGGGGGTGCGGCCTGCCCTAGGCAGCCCCTCGCTTTTTCTCTCTCTCCCCTAAAGCCCAATAGGGCCCATATACTCCCCGACGAATTCCCGTAACTCTCTAGTACTCCGATAAATGCCCGAATCACTCGGAACCTTTCTGATGTCCGAATATAGCGTTCCAATATATCGATCTTTACATCTCGACCATTTCGAGACTCCTCGTCATGTCCCCGGTCTCATCCCGGACTCAGAAGAAACTTCGGTCATCAAATCACATTAACTCATAATACAAATCGTCGCAGAACGTTAAGCGTGCGGACCCTACGGGTTCGAGAACTATGTAGACATGACTGAGACTCATCTCCGGTCAATAACCAATAGCGTAACCTGGATGCTCATATTGGCTCCTACATATTCTATGAAGATCTTTATCGGTCAAACCGCATAACAACATACGTTGTTCCCTTTATCATCGGTATGTTACTTGCCCGAGATTCGATCGTCGGTATCCTCATACCTAGTTCAATCTCGTTACCGGCAAGTCTCTTTACTCGTTCCATGATGCATCATCCTGCAACTAACTCATTAGTCACAATGCTTGCAAGGCTTATAGTGATGTGCATTACCGAGAGGGCCCAGAGATACCTCTCCGATACACGGAGTGACAAATCCTAATCTTGATATATGCCAACTCAACAAACACCATCGGAGACACCTGTAGAGCATCTTTATAATCACCCAGTTATGTTGTGACATTTGATAGAACACAAAGTGTTCCTCCGGTATTCGGGAGTTGCATAATCTCATAGTCAGAGGAACATGTATAAGTCATGAAGAAAGCAGTAGCAACAAACTAAACGATCATCGTGCTAAGCTAACAGAATGGGTCAAGTCAATCACATCATTCTCTAATGATGTGATCCCGTTAATCAAATGACAACTCATGTCTATGGCTAGGAAACTTAACCATCTTTGATTCAACGAGCTAGTCAAGTAGAGGCATACTAGTGACACTCTATTTGTCTATGTATTCACACATGTACTAAGTTTCCAGTTAATACCATTCTAGCATGAATAATAAACATTTATCATGATATAAGGAAATAAATAATAACTTTATTATTGCCTATAGGGCATATTTCCTTCATTGGGAATATTGGGGTATTTATAGAGTAAAGAGGCGGTCCCGGGGGCACCCGAGGTGGGCATAACCCACCAGGGCGCGCCTGGGCCTCCTGGCGCACCCTGGTAGGTTGTGCTCTCCTCGGAGCACCCCCGAGGCGCAGCCAGGGCCCATCACGTGTCTTCTGGTCCATAAAAAATCTCTGTAAAGTTTCCTGGCATTTGGACTCCGATTGGTATTGATTTTCTGCAATGTAAAAAACATGGAAAAACATCAACTGGCACTTGGCACTATGTCAATAGGTTAGTACCAAAAAATGATATAAAATGATTATAAAACATCCAAGATTGATAATATAACAACATGGAACAATCAAAAATTATAGATACATTGGAGACATATCACACCCTTTGGGGTATGACTGGCAGTTTGTCAAGTACTTCCCTGATAAGTGTGGGTGGTTGTTTGGTGTGCGAGATGGCTGTTATAGTTCGCTGAGCACTGGTATATAGCCGTTCAACCAAGGTATAAGCCGCCTTCAGTTTCACCAGCATATCTTGGAGCTTCTTGGGCCTGATCACACAAACAAAATGATAAGTCGCCGGGCGGGTTAAAGAAAGTTACTGGTGCAAAAGTACGACGCAATGTTACTTACCAAAGATGGCTGCTGTCATTTGGTTTATGCTACCTCTTGAGCTTGCGTTGGTTTTCCCTTGAAGAGGAAAGGGTGATGCAGCACAGTAGTGTAAGTATTTCCCCCAGTTTCTGAGAACCAAGGTATCAATCAAGTAGGAGACTACACGCAAGTCCCTCGTACCTGCACAAACAAACAAGAACCTCGCAACCAACATGATAAATATTTTTGGTATTTTTGTTGTATAGATTGGAAAATAAAGATTGCAAAAATAGAAATAGCAAGTTGATAGGAAAATAATATGATGGAAGATAGACCCTGGGGCATAGGTTTCACTAGTGGCTTCTCTCAAGATAGCAAATTCTACGGTGGGTGAACAAATTACTGTCGAGCAATTGATAGAAAAGCGCATAGTTATGAGAATATCTAGGCATGATCATGTATATAGGCTTCATCTTTGCGACAAGTAGACCGAAGTGATTCCGCATCTACTACTATTACTCCACACATCAACCGCTATCCAGCATGCATCTAGAGTATTAAGTTCATAAGAACGGAGTAACACATTAGGCAAGATCACATGATGTAGAGGGATAAACCCCATCTTTTTATCCTCGATGGCAACAATACAATACGTGCTTTGCTGCCCCCGCTATCACTGGGAAAGGACACCGCAAGATTGAACCCAAAGCTAAGCACTTCTCCCATTGCAAGAAAGATCAATCTAGTAGGCCAAACCAAACTGATAATTCGAAGAGACTTGCAAAGATATTTAAATCATGCATAAAAGATTTCAGAGAAGAATCAAATATTGTTCATAGATAATCTTGATCATAAACCCACAATTCATCGGATCTCGACAAACACACCGCAAAAAGAATTACATTGAATAGATCTCCAAGAGAATCGAGGAGAACTTTGTATTGAGATCCAAAGAGAGAGAAGAAGCCATCTAGCTAATAACTATGGACCCGAAGGTCTGTGGTAAACTACTCACACATCATTGGAGAGGCTATGGTGTTGATGTAGAATCCCTCTGTGATTGATTCCCCCTCCGGCAGAGCGCCGAAAAAGGCCCCAAGATGGGATCTCACGGGTACAGAAGGTTGCAGCGGTGGAAATAGGGTTTCGTGGTGTTCCTGGATGTTTTCAAGGTATATGGGTATATATAGGAGGAAGAAGTACATCGGTGGAGCTGCGAGGGGCCCATGAGGGTGGGGGGGCGCGCCTCCCTGCCTCATGGCCTCCTCGCTTCTTTCTTGACGTCCACTCCAAGTCTCCCAGATCACGTTTGTTCCAAAAATAACTCTCCCGAAGGTTTCATTCCGTTTGGATTCCATTTGATATTCCTTTTCTGCGAAACACTGAAATAGGCAAAAAAACAACAATTTGCACTGGGTTAGTCCCAAAAATGATATAAAAAGGTATATTAAAGTCCATTAAACATCCAAAGCAGAAAATATAATAGCATGGAATAATCAAAAATTATAGATACGCTGGAGACGTATCAAGCATCCCCAAGCTTAATTCCTTCTCGTCCTCGAGTAGGTAAACGATAAAAACATAATTTTTGATGTGGAATGCTACCTAGCATAATTCTCAATGTAATTTTCTTTATTGTGGCATGAATTTTCAGATCTGAAAGATTCAAGACAAAAGTTTAATATTGACATAAAAATAATAATACTTCAAGCATACTAGCAAAGCAATCATGTCTTCTCAAAATAACATGGCCAAAGAGAGTTATCCGTACAAATTCATATAGTCTGGCTATGCTCCATCTTCACCACACAAAATATTTAAATCATGCACGACCCCGATGACAAGCCAAGCAATTGTTTCATACTTTTGATGTTCTCAAAATTTTTCAATCTTCACGCAATACATGAGCGTGAGCCATGGACATAGCACTATAGGTGGAATAGAATGGTGGTTGAGGGAGTCCTGGATTAGGGGGTCTCCGGACAGGCGGATTATATTCTTTGGCCGGACTATTGGACTATGAAGATACAAGATTGAAGACTTCGTCTCGTGTCCGGGTGGGACTCTACTTGGCGTGGAAGGCAAGCTAGGCAATACGGATATGCATGTCTCCTCCTTTGTAACCGACCTTGTGTAACACTAGCCCCTCCCGGTGTCTATATAAACCGGAGGGTTTTAGTCCGTAGGACAACAACCACAACATACAATCATACCATAGGCTAGCTTCTAGGGTTTAGCCTCTCCGATCTTGTGGTAGATCTACTCTTGTACTACCCATATCATCAATATTAATCAAGCAGGACGTAGGGTTTTACCTCCATCGAGAGGGCCCAAACCTGGGTAAAACATCGTGTCCCCTGCCTCCTGTTACCATTTGGCCTAGACGCACAGTTCCGGACCCCCTACCCGAGAACCGCCGGTTTTGACACCGATAGTGGTTGTGGAGAAGACAAAAAGGAGAGGATGTCTCGCATCAACTAGGCGTATCAACGGGATATGGAGATGCCCATCAATAGATATCAATGTGAGTGAGTAGGGATTTCCATGCAACAGATGCACTAGAGCTATAAGTGTATGAAAGCTCAATAAAAGAACTAAGTGGGTGTGCATCCAACTTGCTTGCTCACGAAGACCAAGGGCATTTTGAGGAAGCCCATCATTGGAATATACAAGCCAAGTTCTATAATGTAAAATTCCCACTAGTATATGGAAGTGACAACATAGGGGACTCTCTATCATGAAGATCATGGTGCTACTTTGAAGCACAAGTGTGGTAAAAGGATAGTAACATTCTCCCTTCTCTCTTTTCTCTCATTTTTTCCTTTTTTGGGGCCTTCTATTTTTTGTGGCCTTTCTCTTTTTCCGTTCGGAGTCTCATCCCGACTTGTGGGGGAATCATAGTCTCCATCATCCTTTCCTCACATGGGACAATGCTCTAATAATGATGATCATCACACTTTTATGTACTTACAACTCGATACTTAGAACAAAATATGACTCTATGTGAATGCCTCCGGCGGTGTTCCGGGATGTGCAATGACTCATGAGTGACATGTATGAAAGAATTATAAAGGTGGCTTTGCCACAAATATGATGTCAACTACATGATCATGCAAAGCAATATGACAATGATGAAGGATGTCATAACAAACGGAACTGTGGTAAGTTGCATGGCAATATATCTCGGAATGGCTATGGAAATGCCATAAT
Source organism: Triticum urartu (assembly GCF_003073215.2). Classification (NCBI taxonomy): domain Eukaryota; kingdom Viridiplantae; phylum Streptophyta; class Magnoliopsida; order Poales; family Poaceae; genus Triticum; species Triticum urartu. The sequence continues at coordinate 521,189,591 of NC_053023.1, forward strand.
AGGTAGGTATGGTGGCTGTTCTGAGGAAGGTATATGGTGGGTTTATGGTACCGGCAAAAGTTGCACGGTACTAGAGAGGCTAGCAATGGTGGAAGGGTGAGAGTGCGTATAATCCATGGACTCAACATTAGTCATAAAGAACTCACATACTTATTGTCAAAATCTATTAGTTATCGAAACAAAGTACTATGCGCATGCTCCTAGGGGGGTAGATTGGTAGGAAAAGACCATCGCTCGTCCCCAGCTGCCACTCATAAGGAAGACAATCAATAAATAAATCATGCTCCGACTTCTTCACATAACGGTTCACCATACGTGGATGCTACGGGTATCACAAACTTTAACACAATTATCTCTCAAATTCACAACTACTCAACTAGCATGACTCTAATATCACCATCTTCATATCTCAAAACAATCATCAAGTATCAAACTTCTTATAGTATTCAATGCACTTTTTATGATAGTTTTTATTATACCCATCTTGGATGCCTATTATATTAGGACTAATTTTATAGCCAAAGCAAATTACCATGTTGTTCTAAAGGACTCTCAAAATGATATAAGTGAAGCATGAGAGATCAATAATTTCTATAAAATAAAACCACCACCATGCTCTTAAAGATATAAGTGAAGCACATAGAGTATTCTAATAAATTCGATTCATGTGTGTCTCTCCAAAAGGTGTGTACAGAAAGGATGATTATGGTAAACTAAAAATCAAAGACTCAAATCATACAAGACGCTCCAAGCAAAACACATATCATGTGGTGAATAAAAATATAGCATCAAGTAAAGTTACTGATGGACGAAGACAAAAGAGGGGATGCCTTCCGGGGCATCCCCAAGCTTAGGCTTTTGATTGGCCTTGAATTTTACTTGGAGGTGCCTTGGTCATCCCCAATCTTAGGCTCTTGCCACTCCTTATTCCAAAATCCATCAAATCTTTACTCAAAACTTGAAAACTTCACAACAGAAAATCTCATGAGCTCCGTTAGTATAAGAAAACAAACCACCACTTCAAGGTACTGTAATGAAATCATTATTTATTTATATTGGTGTTAGCACTTCTGTATTCCAACTCCTCTATGGTTCATACCCCCCGATACTAGCCATAGATTCATCACCATAAGGAAACAACACACGAAAAACAGAATCTGTCAAAAACAGAACAGTCTGTACTGATCTGTAGGTTTAGAATACTTCTGTAACCCCAAAAATTCTGAAATAAATTTGTGGACGTGAGGAATTTTTCTATTAATTATCTGGAAAAAGAATCAACCTAATTTCACTCTCCAGTAAAAAAATGGCAGCAAAACTCGTGAGCGCTAAAGTTTCTGTTTTTTACAGCAAGATCACATAAACTTCCCCCAAGTCTTCCCAAAGGTTCTACTTGGCACAAACACTAATTAAAAGCATAAAACTACATCTAAACAGAAGCTAGATGAATTATTTATTACTGAATAGAACCAAAAAGCAAGAAACAAAAATAAAATTGGGTTGCCTCCCAACAAGCGCTATCGTTTAACACCCCTAGCCAGGCATAAAAACAAAATAGATCTAGGTATTGTCATCTTTGGTATGCAATCCATAAGTGGCTCTCATAATAGATTCATAAGGTAATTTAATTTTATCTCTAGGAAAGTGTTCCATGCCCTTCATTAATGGAAATTGGAATCTAATGTTTCCTTCTTTCATATCAATAATTGCACCAATCGTTCTAAGGAAAGGTCTACCAAGAATAATAGGACATGAAGGATTGCAATATATATCAAGAACAATGAAATCTACGGGCACATAATTCCTATTTTCAACAATAAGAACATTATTAATCCTTCCCATAGGTTTCTTAATAGTGGAATCCGCAAGGTGCAAATTTAAAGAACAATCATCAAATTCACGGAAACCTAACACATCACACAAAGTTTTTGGAATCGTGGAAACACTAGCATCCAAATCACATAAAGCAAAGCATTCATGATATTTAATTTTAATTTTAATAGTAGGTTCCCACTCATCATAAAGTTTTCTAGGGATATAAACTTCTAATTCAAGCTTTTTTCATAAGATTTCATTAAAGCATCAACAATATGTTTGGTAAAAGCTTTATTTTGACCATAAGCATGAGGAGAATTTAGCATAGATTGCAACAAGGAAATACAATATATCAAAGAGCAATTATCATAATTAAATTCCTTGAAATCCAAAATAGTGGGTTTATTGATATGTAAAGTTTTAACCTCTTCAATCCCACTTTTATTCATTTTTGCATCAAGATCTAAAAACTCTGAATCATTGGGACACCTTTTAGCTAAAGTTGACTCATCTCCAGTCCCATCATTATCAAGATTCATATTGCAAAACAAAAATTTAATGGGAGACACATCAATCACTTTTAGATCTTCATCCTTATTATCGTGAAAACTAGAAGAACACGCTTTTATAAAGCAATCCTTTTTAGCATGCATCCTAGCGGTTCTTTCTTTGCACTCATCAATGGAAATTCTCATGGGTTTGAGAGACTCATTGATATCATGCTTAGGTGGAATAGATCTAAGTTTCAAAGAATCAAAATCAAGAGAAATTCTATCCATGTTCCTAGCCAACTCATCAATCTTAGGACATTTTTCTTCAAGCAAAGCATTGAAATTCTTTTGCCAAATCATAAATTCTTTAACACTAGTCTCAAAATCAGAGGGCATCTTATTAAAATTTCCATAAGAGTTGTTGTAGGAATTACCATAATTAATAGAGGAATTACTAGGAAACGGCCAAGGATTAAAGTTTCCTCTATAAGTGTTGTTACAAAAATAATGTTCCTACCAACAGAACTCACATCCATAGATTCATTATTATTCTCAAACAAAGTAGACAAAGGCATATCATTAGGATCAGAAGAAACACTCTTATTAGCAAACAATTTCATAAGTTCATCCATCTTTCCACTCAAAACATTAATTCCTTCTATAGCATGAACCTTTTTACTAGTAGATCCTTCAGTGTGCCATTGAGAATAATTAACCATAATATTATCTAGTATTTTAGTAGCTTCTCCTAAAGTGATTTCCATAAAAGTGCCTCCCACGGCCGAATCTAAAAAATTTCTAGAAGCAAAATTCAATCCAGTATAAAAAATTTGTATGATCATCCATAAATTTCATCCATGAGTAGGGCAATTATGTATCATTAATTTCATCCTCTCCCAAGCTTGTGCGACATGCTCATGATCAAGTTGCTTAAAATTCATGATATCATTTCTAAGAGAGTTGATCTTAGCAGGAGGAAAATGCTTAGAGATAAAAGCATCTTTGCACTTATTCCATTAATCAATACTATTTTTAGGCAAAGGCGAAAACCAAGTTTTAGCATGATCTCTAAGCAAAAACGGAAATAGCTTCAATTTAAAAATATCATTATCCACCATCTTTCTTATTTTGCATATCACATAAATCAACAAAGTTGTTTAGATGGGTAGCGGCATCTTCACTAGGAAGGCCAGAAAACGGATCTTTCATGACAAGATTCAGCAAAGGAGTATTAATTTCACAAGATTCAGCATCGGTAAGAGGAGCAATCGGAGTGCTAATAAAATCATTATTGTTGGTATTGGAGAAGTCACACAATTTAGTATTATCTTGAGCCATCGTGACAAGCAAGCAATCCAACACAGAAGCAAACAAGAAGCAAGCAAAAAGAGACGGGCGAAAAAAAAGGCGGACCGAAAAGAAGGCGAATAAAATGGCAAGTGAAGTGGGCGAGAGGAAAACGAGAGGCAAATGACAAATAATGTAATGAGAGGGATAAGAGTTTGTGATGGGTACTTGGTATGTCTTGACTTGTGCGTAGATGTCCCCGGCAAAGGCACTAGAAATCGCACATTGGCGGGAGATCAAATCTTGACTTGACTTGGCGTTAGCCTCCCCGGCAACGGCGCCAGAAATCCTTCTTGCTACCTCTTGAGCTTACGTTGCTTTTCCCTTCAAGAGGAAAGGGTGATGCAGCACAGTAGCGTAAGTATTTCCCTCAGTTTTTGAGAACCAAGGTATCAATCCAGTAGGAGACTACACGCAAGTCCCTCGTACCTGCACAAACAAACAAGAACCTCGCAACCAACGCGATAAAGGGGTTGTCAATCCCTTCACGGTCACTTAGGTAAGTGAGATCTGATAAAGATAATAAGATAAATATTTTTGGTATTTTTGTTGTATAGATTGGAAAATAAAGATTGCAAAAATAGAAATAGCAAGTTGATAGGAAAATAATATGATGGAAGATAGACCCGGGGCCATAGGTTTCACTAGTGGCTGCTCTCAAGATAGCAAATTCTACGGCGGGTGAACAAATTACTATCGAGCAATTGATAGAAAAGCGCATAGTTATGAGAATATCTAGGCATGATCATTTATATAGGCATCACGTCCGCGACAAGTAGACCGAAACGATTCTCCATCTACTACTATTACTCCACACATCGACCGCTATCCAGCATGCATCTAGAGTATTAAGTTCATAAGAACAGAGTAACGCATTAGGCAAGATGACATGATGTAGAGGGATAAACTCAAGCAATATGATATAAACCCCATCTTTTTATCCTCGATGGCAACAATACAATACGTGCCTTGCTGCCCTGCTGTCGGTGGTAAAGGACACCACAATACGTGCCTAAGCACTTCTCCCATTGCAAGAAAGATCAATCTAGTAGGCCAAACCAAACTGATAATTCGAAGAGACTTGCAAAGATATTTAAATCATGCATAAAAGATTTTAGAGAAGAATCAAATATTGTTCATAGATAATCTTGATCATAAACCCACAATTCATCGGATCTCGGCAAACACACCGCAAAAAGAATTACATCGAATAGATCTCCAAGAGAACCGAGAACTTTGTATTGAGATCCAAAGAGAGAGAAGAAGCCATGTAGCTAATAACTATGGACCCGAAGGTCTGTGGTAAACTACTCACACATCATTGGAGAGGCTATGGTGTTAATGTAGAAGCCCTCCGTGATCGATTCCCCCTCCGGCAGAGCGCCGGAAAAGTCCCCAAGATGGGATCTCATGGGTACAAAAGGTTGCGGCGGTGGAAATAGGGTTTCGTGGTGCTCCTGGATGTTTTCGGGGTATATGGGTATATATAGGGGAAGAAGTACGTGGTGGAGCTGCGAGGGGCCCACGAGGGTGGGGGCGTGCCTCCCTGCCTCGTGGCCTCCTTGCTTCTTTCTTGACGTCCACTCCAAGTCTCCTGGATCGCGTTCGTTCCAAAAGTAACTCACCCGAAGGTTTCATTCTGTTTGGATTCCGTTTGATATTCCTTTTCTATGAAACACTGAAATAGGCAAAAAACAACAATTTGCACTAGGCCTTTGGTTAGTAGTTTAGTCCCAAAAATAATATAAAAAGATATATTAAAGCCCATTAAACATCAAAAACATATAATATAATAGCATTGAACAATAAAAAATTATAGATACATTGGAGACGTATCAGTTTACATGCCGTTTTAAACCGGATAGCTCTTCAGTCATCGGTTTAAGAGCAGCTTCCGCATCTTCAGCCCTCTTCAGTAGAGCTGCCTTTTCAGTCTCCCAGCCGGCCCTCTATGTATTGAAGTCCGTCTTCAACTTTTCAGATACCTCTAAGGCGGCTTTCAGTTCTGATTTGGCCTTTAACGTATTTGATTGTTGTAAGGTTATGTTCTTCCGCAGATCGACCACCTGAAACTCCTTCTTACTTAATTCGGCCTACAAAGATAAGTCAAGCAGCAATAAGAAGTTACAACAATCATTTTTGAAGTCCCAAGCACAGTACAAGTGCTCTTCTTGGCACTTGGGGGCTAATGTGGATCATTTTTTATATACTTAAAGACCCGACTTGATTTTTCAATTTGAGCCGGCTTATGGGGGCTACATATTCGGATTTCTTGCAATATGGTCTTAAGTCCCGATTTAACTATTTAGTTCAAACCGACCCTTGGGGGCTACTCATTTGGGTCTAATGAAGATCAGCTAACCCGGAGAAGCTACAAGATCAAGGATAGTATCTAAGTCTACAACATTTTCAATTCTTTCATATCCTTTAGACTTGGCAGCTGACATATATTCATATGAGAAGGTTTTTAGTGTTTACCTCAAAGTGCTCCTTCGTTAAATTAACCAGGCCGGCTTCCGTCTCACAGCTGGAATGAAGGCGACTCAAATAGCCTGCATGAATCTCAGAGGCGGTAAACCCGGCATAGCTTTCCAGGTCCAATTTCCATTTGCCTTTGTCAACAGCCGAAAATTCTTCCTTGGCGTTGTGCTTTGACAAGATTGTGGGGTTGCTTGGCTCAGTGTAGCCAATCCCAGTGACTATGACATCTTCAGCCTTTTCTTTAGCAGGCTTGGCAGGACTTGGCGGCTTAGCACTGGGCGGTTCAACGTCCATTGGATCCGCTGAGATATTGAGGGTCTCTAGCGGCGGGTCATCGGCGGGAGTATGGTGTGAAGCTTCAGATATGGTTGGCTCAGCAACCTTGGGATCTTAGGCCGGCTGGTTTACCTTTACCTTCTTGCTTGGCTTGGCTTTGCCATTGAAAATAAGACATATAAAGATGTTAGCATGATGGTTTGTAAAGTGTTTAAAAGCAAAGAAATTTAATGTTCTCACCCAGGAGAGACTTTGAAGAGGGGAATCTGAGTCCCAATTGAGTCGCCAGAGGAGGAGTGAGAGGTTCCCTGATAGTTTGAATCAGAAGGGTTAAGTGGTTGTCGGATAAGACCCGCCTTTGGAAAAGCTAAGTCGGAAGTCTGAGAAACCTCGGCTTGGCATTTGCAAGAGGCCGGTGTATTGGGCAAGCCAGCATGAAGATCTCCTCCTCTGCTATTCCGGGTTGTACACCGAGCCTCATGTTGTTGTTTCTTCAAAATAAAGTTTGGATCCAAGTAAGCCAAAGCGTGAGAGAACCTTACTTTCCAGGTCACTCGCCGAACTTTCTGTCTTCATAAAGGCTCTGAGTCGGAGGAAATAATAGTTACCTCTGCAACCTCAGCCTTGCTAGTCTCTGCGTTATCCTGAGAGGGCTCAGCGTCAATAAGATGTACAAAAGAATGAGCCAAGGAAATCAAGTTCTACCTCCAACTCATCATCGTTCAGTGCAAAAAGTTCTGATGTGTTTACCTTCTTCTTGGCGGGTTTCTTGGAAGCTTTTGTTTTGTCTCTGGCCTTCTTGGCCAACTTATCTTGCAATTTCTTGCTCCAGAAAGGAGCGTTAGCCTGAAAAGGAAGCAAACCAAGATGAAGAATGTGTAATACAATATGAATAATGATTATAAGAAAATCCGGATAAGATACTTACATCTGGAGCCGGGTTAAGAGTGCAGAAGGGGTTCAGCCCCGCTTTGCTACAAGTCTGTGAACTCTCGTTGAGCAGAGTCTTAGTCATATCATTGATCTCCTAATCTTCCAAATGGATTGGAGAGTAACGCAACGGGTCTTTGACATCACTAGTGTATTCACACATTAAACCGGAGCGGCGGCTTAAAGGTATGATTCTCCAGGCAAACCAGCATCAAACTAAGTCCACTCCAGTCAATCTATTAGCAAGCAAGGCCCTCACCTTTGAGAATGTAGGCATGTATGTAGCACATTCGGAAGTGGTAAGACGGTCTGGAAGTGGATGCTTCGGGCTAAGCCGGCGGTCACGGAAACCCGGTAAAGGATTTTCATCAAATGGAGAAGTATCTTGGCAGTAAAACCAGGTTTGATTCCAGTCTTTAGGATGAATGGGGAGTGGGGCTACGGGAAATATGGCATCTCTTCACCTTTGGATTGAAATGCCCCCAAGTTCCAGGCAAGGTCCATCTGTGAACTCAGTCTAGCGGTTCAGATAGTAATACTCTCGAAAAAGATTGACGCTGGGCTCCTCTTGAAGATAGACTTCGCAAAAGACTTGAAAGTTGCAGATGTTGGAGATGGAATTGAGTCCAATATCTTGAGGATGTAGGTTGAAAAAGTGCAATACATGGCGAAAGAATTTTGAGACGGGCGGTGAGAAGCAAAGACTATGACCTCGCCCCCCCTTTGGCTCCAGTCTCACTTCTGTTCCTGGGGCTCACCAATGAATAACATCTTTGGTGGACAGAAATCCCACTTGAACATATTCCAGAAGAGTTTTTTCTGTGTTAGTGGAGGCGACCCAGTCGCATGAGGTGATGGTCTTGGTCGTTTTTTAGCAACGAACGCCTGAGAAATATAGTACGATGGATCAATATTAAAAGGAAGAATTCCCCAATATCTCCAAGGTTCATGGTTAAGTCGGCAATTTTTATAGTAAAAAGCTATGGACACTCAGTTGGTGAACCGGATGAAGTTATGGCGGGTTACAGAAGGTTGACGGTTAAGCCGCCCAACGGATAAATGGCGGGTCAAGTAACCTATCAAGGAAGTTGAAATTTCACTAAGTGTTACACAAACAGGTTCCATGGATTTGTTCTATAATATTGGATCAACAGCAGGTTCAGAAAAAGGAAATAATTGCTAAACCTAAATACGACAGTGGAAGGACACGCGAGTTGGGTTTGAATCTCAGGAAGATGTGATGCATCTGCGGTTGGAAACAGATGCTAAAACTATTACCGCGCAACTTCCCTATTGTTCATTCAATCAAATCGTGCATTGGCAAAGAAGAACTACGATGAATGCCGATGAGTACTGATGAACAGAAGAAACCCTAATGCAGACGAGAAGTAGAGAGAGGGGAGTACCTGTTGATGCTGACGAACAGCGGAGGAACGCCGCGATCTCTGGATATGGTCAGGTTGATGCAGCGACCTTGGGTCGAAGCTATTGCGGAAGGTCGACGGCGACGGCGGAGCTCGGGCTGCGGTGGCGCCGCAAGGAAGGAGACGAAGAGGAAGGGGCGAAGGTAAAAAGTGAAGAAAAGATCCCCCTGTCCCTATTTATAAGGGGATAATGAGATGGCAAGCGTGAGAATCGAGGAGGCAAAAATTATTATGCTCGCAATGCGGGTGCCTCAATTTTCGGGACGTCCATTAAGATAAAGATCAATTGAGATATCCTGGGCCTCGTGTAGAATTAATGCAGATGATGTCATGGTGGGTTAAGGTGATTCTGCTATGTGACGTCATGGCGGGTTATAGCGGATTGGTAAGAAATTGGTAATGATGCATTCTGCTAAGTCAGATAGTGGAGATTGATATGAACAAATTCAAATCAACCTGGGGCCTAATGTTGAGGATATAACTCTGAGGTATGACCCGCCCAGGAGGGGCCGTGTCACACCATTGGCGGCTTAAGGTGAGAAGGCCCAAAGTTTGAAGGCCCAAGACCCAGAGGTGACTCAAGGGCCGAAGGTGTGAACCGCCATATGATGACTTGTTTGTAAGGCAGGTTTAGTTAGAAACCGAGTTGGTCAAGTTTGTGTGAGCCGGCCGAGACTCTATAAGCCGCCGGGCATCAACCTGTATATAAAGGGTGGCCTGGCGGCGGTTTAACTCAAGAAACAACTGATCGAGAACTAGGTCAAGCGTATTTGCTCCCTTGTACTTGAAACTCAAGCAATACAACTAGAAGCAGGAAGTAGGCCTTTACCTCGTTGAGAGGGGCCGAACCTGGGTAAACTTCTTGTGTCCTTTGTCCCATTCAACCTCATTAAGCTAACCTAGTTGCGATGGCTCCACACCTAAGTCCTTTCACTAGGGCATCTGCCGTGTTAAATCCACGACAAGGACCGACTTAGCAAGCATCACTCTAATCGCTTTGATAATATTCTTGCCCTTCCAGTGTGGGAGCGTCTGTTCTACTTTTTTTCTGTTCTCGCTCGGTTATTCCATCTAGCCGAGCCATTCATTCATTTTTATGAAAGAAAGATAAGGGACAGGAAAAAAAGAAAGATTCCCAGTAAAAAAATATAGAATAGAAAAATATGGGACAAAAAATAAATCCACTCGGTTTCAGACTTGGTACAACCCAAAAACACCATTCCTCGCATTTATTGCTACTGCACTGTTCATTCTAGTTCCTACTTCTTTTTTACTTATTATTTATGTAAAAATAGTCAGACAAAATAATTAATTGGAATTCCAATTAATCATTGAAGAAATTAAAAAGGCCCCCTACTTATTCAAAAACATTCCAAGGCCCGCCTCATGGTATCCAAGTTGAAAGAGATAAGTTGAACAAGTATGGTCGTCCTTTATTGGGAGAGAACCATCGACTATAACCCCAAAAGAACCAGATTTCGCAAACAACATAGAGGAAGAATGAAAGGAAAATCCTGCTGAGGCAATCGTATTTGTTTTGGTAGATATGCTCTTCAAGCACTTTCTTGACCAAACTGTGAGCGCGGAACTTTACCAGATGAAATAGGGAAAGATAGAAGATAGAATAGAACTTAAAAGGATAATTGAAGTGACTCATCTTCGAATCTACTTTGGTTGGAGTTCGAAAAAGGAATAAAAATAAAGTAAATTCATGGAACAAATTTCTTTTTTTAACAGCCCAAGCAAACTTTTAATAAATCCAAGCAACCCTTTCGTAAATCCAAGAAAACTTTTTGTAAATTCAAGCAACCTTTTCGTAAATCTAAACAACCTTTTTGTAGGCGTCCTCGGATTGGCCCGGGAGATCGAATTGATTATAGAAACATACATAGAATTTTTTTGCATAGAGAAAAGAAGGGGAATATTGATATATATTAGAGGGTATTGATATATATTATGATCTGATGTGCTTTCTTGGTATCCTAAATATAAGATTAATACTTCAAGTTGCTGAGTTGAGAAAGAGATGGTTGAATCAAAAGATTTCCTTTTTTGAAGTGCTAGGAAGTGAAATAGAATGAAATAGAGCCACTTTGGGCTTCCCTATGAAATGAGGCATGGAACGGAGCCACTACAAAGAAATTATGGGAGTTACGAAAGAAGCTTCGGACTCATACTGTTCATGGGTTGAGAGCAGGAGTTGAACTCTAGGAGGTCGAATCCCCCCTTGTTCCTCAGTAGCTCAGTGGTAGATACGGAATATTATATGATTTCACCATTTGTTTCATCAGAAACAATCTGGGATGGAAGGATTCGAACCTCCGAGTAACGGGACCAAAACCCGCTGCCTTACCACTTGGCCACGCCCCATTTCGGGTTTTATGCGACACTAATAAACACTAGTATCCGCTATTCTGATATATAAATTAGATGTAGATGAAATTGTATAAGAGAATTTTTTTTATTTCCTTAGACTTAGAGCGTGCAAGACAAGAATTTTTTGCTATTTACGATTTCATATTCTTGTTACTAGATGTTTTACAGGAATAAGAAGAAATCGCAACTCCTTTGCGCTACACATAAAATTGGATTTCAAAGGTCCATTTTTTCAGAATCATATTTCTTTATGCTATTTGTACCCGTTACCGGTTTATAGATGAGTGCTATTGGCGTAGTTGGCCTGGCTCTGAACTTACGTGCCTATGACTTTGTTTCCCAGGAAATCCGTGCAGCGGAAGATCTTGAATTTGGTACCGATCTTGTTGATGAGAGGTTGTAGGTGGACTTTATTAAGCAGGCGAAAGTGAAGCAGGAGGCCAAAATATCGGCCCAGGAAGGAGGCGATCTTTGCTGGGAAGATAGTGAGGAGGTCGTGCAGGTCAATGACCTCGCAATGGACGGGGGAAACCTCAGCCTTTAAGAGGTTAGTGACCAAGCCAGAAGCATTCCAGAAGTAGTCGAGAAAATATTTGATTGAAGTGAGATCGACCTTGCTAGGGTTGGTGAAGATGTTGGCACCATCCGCATGGAGTGAGATTCTATAGTGTGTAACCCTTCCCCTGACCAGGAGAAGGATGCTCGAGCTGCCCGTTGTTCTCATACGATGGTGAAGAGGTTCAATGCCCAAGATGAAGAGCATAGGCAATAGTGGGTCCCCTTGATGAAGGCCATGTCTGGGCGAAAGGGATGCCCAAGCTACTGTTGAGAACAACACACGAGGTTGATGTATTGAGTGTCAAGCAAATCCGATCACACCACCCTTGTCCAAAGCCAATATGTTCCATATCCTCCAGGAGGTAGGCCTAGTTGACCGGGTCGAAAGCCTTTGAGACATCGAGCTTGAGGAACAGACTCGGGGTCTTGGACCGGGGAAGTTCCTTGATGAGGTTCTAGACGAACAAGAAGTTATTAGGGATGCATCTCTTTTTTATGAAAGCACTCTGACTTGTGGAGATGATGCCATCAAGGGCGGGGGCAAGTCTATTTGCCACACGTTTGTACAGTCCAGCGGAGAGATATAGATATATTCATGACGCCCGTCGAAACAGAAAAAATAACACGTGAGCCGTGTGAAATAGCGAGATGGAGCTAGTGGTCAAGGAAATTTTCAAATGGTCGACCGTGTGCAAAGAATTTTCTAAAATTTGTCTATAAAATCTCCAAACAATAACATGTGATTGATGATTTACAGTCAACGAAACTAAAAACCAATCATCTGAATGGAATTACAATGTCAGTGTGTATCTTTTTTGTGTAAAATTTATCTCAAATTGAAGCACGATTATGTAGATTAGAAGAGCTTAGTGAAGGAGATTAAGAGAGGTGAGTAGACCAGAACACCGAACACAACACATGTAAGCCCACATACATGCATGTACTAGATTACACCGCCAGGCCTACCCACATGAGCTTGTTTGCATCGCCCGGGCCTGGGTGTGTGGAAAACAGGACCAACGGTGCCTTAAGATTCGTGACAGCCAAGGTTTTGATGCTGGTCAAACATCCAAACGGCCAAAGTCACATCACCGGGGCCTGATAGAGGAGTATGTAGGCAACCAAACATGCCCAAAAAGAAGGATATGGGACAATACATTGTGGCTCTAAGGTGTTATCACTTTATCCTTCACATCCAACACATAAGTTGACCACCCTTGATGCATCAAAACAACAATAACAAACTGAATTTATTTTGCACAATATAAAAATATTGGATTAGAGGTAGACAAGTCAACAAAATTATATTAGATTATGATAATACTAATATATTATAGAAGTTACCATTCAAGATGAAGTAATATCATACTTGATATTGGTTCCGGTAAATATATCTTGTATTGACTTCACCTTTATGACATCAATTTAATAAAAAGCCAATGTCAGATATTGTATACTTACAACGAATTCTGACTCAAAGAAAATGCTTGAGGAAATCAGTCCAAGTATATTTATGACTATCCAATTGGGTTAGCCTTCGCACACATGCACGTGCAGTATACACCTCATGATTGATAGCCTTTGTGCCAATGAGTTGCTCTTCTATATCACTTCGGTATACTTTTACATACCTTGGCTCATAATTTTTTATCCAAACATTGAAGCAACAAATACTGTCAATAGTAATATTTACACAATACACCACTTCAACAATGGTAAATATAATTTTATGGACCAGTCAAATTCTTGTTTTCTAGCTAGTCTGTAAAATTCATTCCACAAGATTTTCACGCTCTCTCCTTGTTGGCATATTTGAGTGCATTGTATCAAACATTATACTACATTTCACTTCAATAGAAATCACTTGTCTCTCGGCAATATCGGAATGAGAGAATCACCAAAATTAATATTTACAGGTTCAGTTCTTTCTATATGTTCGTAATACTGCCTGCCTTTCTTGTACAAGTTTAAACCAAAAACGTAAATATTATCTTGTACGAATAATAGACTTGATGTATTAAATTTCCAATCATCCTTGTCATCAATTTTCATACTTACATTACAGTTAGCTCATATTTAAGAATTGACATATCTATATTTAAACCTACAATGTGATTATTAATTAAGGCGCACTCTTGTTTGTGCAAAAATGATGTTATTCATACATATAAGACTTTTACCATTTCTGGTTCTCAACATACATTCCTCTTCAATGCCACTTTCAACATTTGATTAAACTATTTTAATATATTGTCTTTTCTCGGAACTTGTACTGTTACACGTTGAAGCTTCATTTGCAATAGTAAGAATATCTCAAACACATTTAAAGTAAAAGACAGAACACAAAGTAGAATACAACAAGTATTGCCTTTTAACACGGCATCAACAACACTCACCGCAGAAACTTCTTTCCAAATACTCTTGGATACTCAATTAACTTAGAAGTTAAACAAGAAACGTGTTGAAATATGAAACATTATATAATATCAATAATTAAACTCAAAAACAATATATGTTTTCCTACAATACATGATGGCTTATTGGCCCATTCATGCAAAAATTTAGAGCACCTTCTTTCAGTGCAACACATGCAAGATTTCTTTAGCATTCAGAGCACTTTATCTATAAATTCAATATTGTGTCTCACTATCTCATCCTTATTCATATTCTATAGATTCTTTGCGCATGCCTCGGCTTGAATTATTCTGTTACAGAATGTCTCACCTTGAAACATAATATAGGCTATAAAATAAATAAACTATAAGTAGAACTTCTAAATTATAAAAATGAACACTTACCATTTCTGCATAGGTATCTCTTATGTGATCACTGAACTTACCATTCGAAATTCATGGTGGAGTTGTCATATCTAAGCACTGTGCAACATTCTTAAAAGCCACTTCACAATTTCTAATACTTCCATTTGTATTGAATGAATCTTCTGGCCCATTACACCCTTCTTTTGGTGGAAACATTGTTGTTTAAAACTTTCCACCTTCAATGTCAAATTTAGTGTCAATCACTACACATAATTATTTTTTACTAAGATATAATTACGATAAAAATTTTGAGGTTCAATCAGTACAATTGCACATCGGGTTTGCTTTAATATTAATACTTATGAACTTTAATATATGAATAAATCAAATTTGTACAATACTTAAGTTTCATTAAAAAATTATTCGCAATTCAGTTTTATAGCATTCAATTTCTGACCAAGTAGCATAAATGAACTATTTATACATAAATAAAGGTACTCCCACTGTGTTTTTTACGTTGTAATATTGCGGATCATAATCTTGCATTATACAGAACATCAATATCTCCAACAAGGCCAAAACAACAACATTCAAGTAATATTAGTGTGGAAAACAAAAGACGAGTACAAGAACACAAAACATAAACACGATCAAAGAGATTCAAGTAGTATTATAGTTTTTATCCTAACGAGTACAAATAGTTGCACATCGCAATGCTTTTGACATGACTAATAATAAAGCTAAAGTAATGATAAATTGATAAGAGAAGTACTATGTTTAGTGTATCTTTCATTACAAGTAATCTGCTTTTATATCTTCATAAAACTAAGTTTCAAATGCTTTTAAGTTACTGGAACACATTTTAAACAATTATATCTACTGCCATTGTTTTCAGTCATGTCGTAAGATTCCGGTTCATACATTTTCATATTAGAAAGACGATATGTCGGACGAAAAAGTTGTTCTAGGATAAGTAGTGAGTATAACAAATAAAAGGAAGCAAGGCAAATATCAAACATGAGATTCCACAACTATACAACACAATAAAAGCTAGTACTTGAAGAAACATGATCGTAACCAAATACATAAGAAAATGAAACCTTTCGGCCGAATATGTACATTTTTGCACAAAACATACCGTTGCCAGTGTTGATATCTTCGAAGGTCTTCTATTTGTAAGGTCAAAAGATAATCTATTTGCTTTCTCGACTGAAATGATGCTTAAAGGTGGATGTTCTTTTTTCGAGGGACATGAAGATAAGAGAAAATACGAACTAAGAAGAACAACATAACAGTGGCATGATGAATCATTTTTGCTTATCCATTCTATAAGTGTATGTTCCTTCTAGTTTTCCACTATTAAGTGACCCATGGAACAGGTACCAGACCCCCACGCCAACAAATATATCGCCATGATATACGAATGCATTACACACACAAACTAAAATCGAACTTTGTCTATACATGACCTAAT
Organism: Triticum urartu; assembly: GCF_003073215.2. Classification (NCBI taxonomy): domain Eukaryota; kingdom Viridiplantae; phylum Streptophyta; class Magnoliopsida; order Poales; family Poaceae; genus Triticum; species Triticum urartu. Next base: position 521,205,522 of record NC_053023.1, read on the forward strand.
GCGTGAATCTTGGCATAGGATCTATGTGCCCCTGGACCTACGTGTTATAAATCCTCTCCCCAATATCTTCACGCCTTTGTACATAGATCAGACATGCTCCATTAGAACCAATGTGGTGATTGATGAGTACAACTTTGACAGGAATCAATCCATGTAGCACCTTACATCTAATTTTTTTGATTTTAGCAGGAATTTTCAACTACCAAAAAATCGACCAGGCCGGATTCGGCCTAGAAGATCCTTGCATCAGCGGGTGTATGATTCTATCCCCATACCAATGGAACCATCCACAATTTTAATCAGACTTGCAACTTGATCTTTTTGAAACAAGGCAAAAGATTTGCCTTTTTCATTAATTAAGGGAGAAGGTTTAGACATATGCTCGCAATGCGGGGAAGAAACAACTACTCTCGTGGCATTACATTACTCAAGTATTTCGTGCCCGCTAACGCCCAAAGATGGGCCTCCTCCTTGATCCTATCGACAATCACCATGGTGGGTGCGACGGTGTTGTGGAAAAATCTTGTGTTGCGTTCCTTCCAAATCTCCCAAGATACCAACATCATCAACAAAGAGAGAGCCTTCCGGTGCAGTCTTGCATTGTTCACTGTATCGGTCCCTCAACCTCTCACCGAGGTGGCATTTGCCCAAGCCAAAGTAGAGAAATCCAGGAGGCCAAGCTAGTTGACGATCTCGGTCCAAATACGTGTCGTGAAGCGGTTTTAGGCGAGAAGGTGCACATCGGACTTAGGAGCTTGTTCGAAAAGAAGGCAAAGAGCGTAGTTTGGTCATCCACAGTGACTTAGTCTATTAGCTAGCCAAATCCTTCTTTGAAAGACCAGCCTACGAAGAACTTGCACTTAGTGGGGGGCTCCCAAATGGTTGTTAGCATGGTCGATACGGTAAGATCCTAAATTGTGCCTTGTAAGCCAAGGATGTAGAGTACACGCCATCGACAGAGAGCTGCCAAGTAATTGAATCGTTAGCCCCGTCTGTGAGGGTGATGTCAGACAAACTTTCCCAAAGCATAACCACTTCCTGGATGTGTGCGAGATAGATGCCTTGTTGGGTATTAATTTGGCTAATCTAATTGTTCTCCATCAACGCCTTTCTCACCGAACATGACTTCTTGCACAAGAGCTCAAAAATCTTGGGCGCAATTTCCCTCGGTATGAACCCCTCCGACCATGGAGATTCCCAAAACTTGGCCATGTTTTCGTCCCCAATAGTCACTCTTGTGGCAGCAACAAACAAATCATAGTCCTTGGTGGTGCATATGGATCCTAGGCCAAGCCACGTCCTCGGGGGGTCGGCCATTCATACCAAAGCCAGCGGAGGAGGAGTGCCGAAGCAAATTTCTTAAGGTCAAGAATACCAGGCTGCCATATCATTTGGGCTTGGACACCGTCCCCCAATTTACCTTGCACTTGCCCCCTGAGACCTTGTCAATACGAGCCCAAAGATACCCGCCAGATACTGTCAATTTTCTTCTTCACTTCAACCGGCAAATCAAGTGGTGTGAGATGGTAAATGGCAATCTCCGTGAGTACAGACTTGACCAGAACGATGCGGCCCAAAGTAGCCACGTGTTTTCCACGCCAAGGAGCAAGTTTTCCTGAAAATCATCTCTTCGATGTACTACAGATGGATTCTCTTAAGCCTAGTGACCGAAAGTGGCAACCCCAAATATCTCATCAGACATGTGGTCCGGGTTGTGGGGATGGAATTGAGGACGTCGTCGAGGTTAATATTGGCACATCGAATAGGTGTCACAAGACTCTCTGAACAATTTGTAACAAGACTGGCAACCTCGCCAAAAGATTTTAACATAGCGCTCAAGAACTGAATGTCTTGTTTGATCGAGCCACAAAGATAGCTTCACGTCTATGGATGGGATCGATGTAGGAGGCCTTGCGCAGTAGCTTTGTTGAGGATGTGATGTAGAGGGTCAGTGGCAAGCACAAAATGTAGCAGGGATAGTGGAATCTTTATTATATGAATGAGGTGCAAAAGAAAAATCAAGTGATTAAGGGCATCGCCAACGCCGACCCTCAAACCGCCCGCATACGTCCAGACCACGCGGTCTGGACCGTGGAAGCCATCCAACGTGGGCATGTATCGGTTCGTAGGGCGGTCCGGACGCACTTCCTCAGCAAACCGAAGACAAACATGGGGAGGCTTTGCTGGCATCTGGACACCTGCCAGGCCCGCGTCTGACCACCCTGGCCCACCAACACCCCCCACCCGCCTCGCCAGCGCTTTCCATCAAACGCCCGCGCCCCTTGTCGCGTCGCATTCAAGCCGGCTCAGAGCATGCAGTGGCTGACATTGATGTCGTGATTTGACCAAACGGGAGGGTGGCGCAGACAGACGAGACCTCTCATTGCCAACATTGAAGTGGTGCGCTGGTCGAGAGAGTGCGGATTGGCTGAACATGCATCCTGGCCGCATTCAGACGGCCACAGACTGCCCGCCTTCCTCCATTAAACCTGCGCCTACACCGATAATCCTACTTCAGCCACATGTCCGTCCGCAAGCCACCCATCATTAAACACAACGCCAGTTGGCTCCGGCCATCCGCGCACTATTTAAACGGTGCTAGATGCCAGCCAAAAATCGCACCACACTCCGCTCCCAGCTCCTCCTTGCACAATCTCCATGGCATCCGGCGAGTAGGAATGGGAGTTCTCCGGCATAAAAGCCGGCTGGGTGGCTCGTCGAGACCGCCAGATACGAGCAAGGCAACACTCTGCTTCGCCGCTCTTGACTTTCTAGTCTGCTGCGGCCCAGCTCGCAGATGCAGAAGCTCCAAGCCGACGTGTCGTTCAGCAACTCTCCGCTCCAAGCCAACTCATCAAGGAGCGACTAGTTGCTCCAAGCCGGCGCGTGGGGAGCACGGTGGCACGGGCGTTGTTGTTGTGGACGATGCCGTGTTGTACTGGTGATCATGTGCCCAGGGTCGCGCCATCCCCCGTTAACATGTGTGTAACTACACCCCGACGACAGAGAAAGAATATGGCATCTCAGAGATGGACGAAATGGTGGCTAGCACGTCCGTTGGCGCCGCCATCATCTAGGAGAGGTAGAACACGGGAGACCGCCGCCGCTTGGGTCCCATGAAGGCCACCACCGAGGTGACGTCGGCGTACGCAGCCGGTGTCTTGCCCAGTCGCAGGCCATCGTCGTCCTCTTCCCCTCCGACCAAAGCACGTCGCGGGGGTTTCACTCTCATGAGCGGCACTGCCGAACATGGGGAAGCGAGTCACCCTTTGCGCCGAAGGATATACCTCCCGGACTCACCGTAGTCCGGCAAGCGAACTGCGAGACATGGGGAAGACAATAGAGATCCGCCGCTGCCGGCCATAGACTAGTCAAGGGTATATGTGTCGTGCGGGTGGATATCCGTCGGCGCTGGCCATAGACTAGTTTTACGTTACTCCGGTATAGTTTTTAGTTAAGAGATATTCAAAATGCAATGAATCTCGTCCGGTTTATATGAAATCCGTTGTGTTTAGACGAATTTCGTCCGATTGGCTCAAAAAGTTATTGAAATGTAATCATGCAGCATTGCATGGCTGCCTCATGCATCGCGAACAGATGCGGTAGAAAAATTGCGGGTCACCGTTGGAGATGCCCTAAGAGCAACTCTAGCAGACCCACAATCCTGCCCCAGCCCGCAAAAATAACCGCCAAATTGCGGGTCGGGGCCGGAAAAGTTACACGATCAGACCGCGCATCTCGCCTCACCTAGCAAATATTTTTGCGGGGCGCGGCAAATATTCTCCCCCAATCTCTATCTTCATGGGCTGGGAGGCCGACCCGAGCTCAACCCCTATCTGACGCGATATTTGGTGGGAGGGACATTTCCGCGCGCCCTTTCCCGCTTCTCGCACCCTCCGCCACCATTGAACCCCCTCCGCAAGCTCCGGTTCCTCCTCCTCGGCCGTCCCTCGTCGCCATGGATGACCCAATGTTGTCCCCCGTCACCATCGAGGTCGCGCACGCTCCTTCCCCTCAGGTGGATCTCGTCGCCGGCCATGTTGGCCCCGCCACCGTCACCCAAGCACAAGCCGCGCCTGCCCGCAAGCGGCAGGGCAACGTGTGAAGCAAATATGCCCTAGAGGCAATAATAAAGTTATTATTTATTTCCTTATATCATGATAAATGTTTATTATTCATGCTAGAATTGTATTAACCGGAAACATAATACATGTGTGAATACATAGACAAACAGAGTGTCACTAGTATGCCTCTACTTGACTAGCTCGTTAATCAAAGATGGTTATGTTTCCTAACCATGGACAAAGAGTTGTTATTTGATTAACGGGATCACATCATTAGTTGAATGATCTAATTGACATGACCCATTCCATTAGCTTAGCACCCGATCGTTTAGTATGTTGCTATTGCTTTCTTCATGACTTATACATGTTCCTATGACTATGAGATTATGCAACTCCCGTTTGCCGGAGGAACACTTTGTGTGCTACCAAACATCACAACGTAACTGGGTGATTATAAAGGAGCTCTACAGGTGTCTCCAAAGGTACATGTTGGGTTGGCGTATTTCGAGATTAGGATTTGTCACTCCGATTGTCGGAGAGGTATCTCTGGGCCCTATCGGTAATGCACATAACATAAGCCTTGCAAGCATTACAACTAATGTGTTAGTTGTGAGATGATGTATTACGGAACGAGTAAAGAGACTTTCCGGTAACGAGATTGAACTAGGTATTGAGATACCGACGATCGAATCTCGGGCAAGTAACATACTGATGACAAAGGGAACAACGTATGTTGTTATGCGGTCTGACCGATAAAGATCTTAGTAGAATATGTAGGAGCCAATATGGGCATCCAGGTCCCGCTATTGGTTATTGACCGGAGACGTGTCTCGGTCATGTCTACATTGTTCTCGAACCATAGGGTCCGCACGCTTAAGGTTTCGATGACAGTTATATTATGAGTTTATGAGTTTTGATGTACCAAAGGTGTTCGGAGTCCCGGATGAGATCGGGGACATGACGAGGAGTCTCGAAATGGTCGAGACGTAAAGATCGATATATTGGACGACTATATTCGGACATCGGAAAAGTTCCGAGTGATTCGGGTATTTTTCGGAGTACCGGGTAGTTACGGGAGAAGCAATGGGCCTTGATGGGCTTTAGTGGGAAGAGGAGAAAGGGCCAAGGGGCTGCTGCGCCCCCCCTCCCCTCTAGTCCGAATTGGACTAGGGAAAAGGGGGCCGGCCACCTTTCCTTCTCCTCCACTTCCTTCTCCCTTCCTCCCCTCTTGGTGGACTCCTACTAGGACTTGGAGTAGTAGGACTCCACATCCTGGCCGCACCAATTGCCTTGGCCGGCCTCCTCCTCCTCCATCCTTTATATACTGAGGCAAGGGGCACCCCATGAACACAAGTTGATCTTCGTGATCGTTCCTTAGCCGTGTGCGGTGCCCCCCTCCACCATATTCCACCTCGGTCATTATCGTTGTAGGTGCTTAGGCGAAGCCCTGCGACGGTAGAACATCAAGATCGTCACCACGCCGTCGTGCTGACGGAACTCTTCCCCGACGCTTTGCTGGATCGGAGCCCGGGGATCGTCATCGAGCTGTACGTGTGCTAAGAACTCGGAGGTGCCGGAGTAACGGTGCTTGGATCGGTCGGATCGGGAAGACGTACGACTACTTCCTCTACGTTGTGTCAACGCTTCCGTTGCGATCTACAAGGGTAGATCATACTCTCCCCTCTCGTTGCTTTGCATCACCATGATCTTGCGTGTGCGTAGGAAATTTTTTGAAATTACTACGTTCCCCAACAGTGGCATCCGAGCCTAGGTTTTATGTGTTGATGTTATATGCACGAGTAGAACACAAGTGAGTTGTGGGTGATATAAGTCATACTGCTTACCAGCATGTCATACTTTGGTTCGGCGGTATTGTTGGACGAAGCGGCCCGGACCGACATTACGCGTACGCTTACGCGAGACCGGTTCTCCCGACGTGCTTTGCACAGAGGTGGCTTGCGGGTGACAGTTTCTCCAACTTTAGTTGAACCGAGTGTGGCTACGCCCGGTCCTTGCGAAGGTTAAAACAGCACCAACTTGACAAACTATCATTGTGGTTTTGATGTGTAGGTAAGATTGGTTCTTGCTTAAGCCCGTAGCAGCCACGTAAAACTTGCAACAACAAAGTAGAGGACGTCTAACTTGTTTTTGCAGGGCATGTTGTGATGTGATATGGTCAAGACATGATGCTAAATTTTGTTGTATGAGATGATCATGTTTTGTAACCGAGTTATCGGCAACTGGCAGGAGCCATATGGTTGTCGCTTTATTGTATGCAATGCAATCGCCCTGTAATGCTTTACTTTATCACTAAGCGGTAGCGATAGTCGTAGAAGCATAAGATTGGCGAGACGACAACGATGCTATGATGGAGATCAAGGTGTCGCGCCGGTGACGATGGTGATCATGACGGTGCTTCGAAGATGGAGATCACAAGCACAAGATGATGATGGCCATATCATATCACTTATATTGATTGCATGTGATGTTTATCTTTTATGCATCTTATCTTGCTTTGATTGACGGTAGTATTACAAGATGATCTCTCACTAATTATCAAGAAGTGTTCTCCCTGAGTATGCACCGTTGCGAAAGTTCTTCGTGCTGAGACACCACGTGATGATCGGGTGTGATAGGCTCTACGTTCAAATACAACGGGTGCAAAACAGTTGCACACGCGGAATACTCAGGTTATACTTGACGAGCCAAGCATATACAGATATGGCCTCGGAACACGGAGACCGAAAGGTCGAGCGTGAATCATATAGTAGATATGATCAACATAGTGATGTTCACCAATGAAACTACTCCATCTCACGTGATGATCGGACATGGTTTAGTTGATTTGGATCACGTGATCACTTAGAGGATTAGAGGGATGTCTATCTAACTGGGAGTTCTTAAGTAATATGATTAATTGAACTTTAATTTATCATGAACTTAGTCCTAGTAGTATTAGCATATCTATGTTGTAGATCAATAGCTCGCGTTGTTGCTTTCATATGTTTATTTTGATATGTTCCTAGAGAAAAATTGTGTTGAAAGATGTTAGTAGCAATGATGCGGATTGGATCCGTGATCTGAGGTTTATCCTCATTGCTGCACAGAAGAATTATGTCCTTGATGCACCGCTAGGTGACGGGCCTATTGCAGGAGCAGATGCAGACGTTATGAACGTTTGGCTAGCTCAATATGATGACTACTTGATAGTTTAGTGCACCTTGCTTAACAGCTTAGAATCGGGACTTCAAAGACGTTTTGAACGTCATGGACCATATGAGATGTTCCAGGAGTTGAAGTTAATATTTCAAGCAAATACCCGAGTTGAGAGATATGAAGTCTCCAACAAGTTCTATAGCTAAAAGATGGAGGAGAATCGCTCAACTAGTGAGCATGTGCTCAGATTGTCTGGGTACTACAATCTCTTGAATCAAGTGGGAGTTAATCTTCCAGATAAAATAGTGATTGGCAGAATTCTCTAGTCACCATCACCAAGTTAGTAGAACTTTGTGATGAACTATAATACGCAAGGATGACAAAAGTAATTCCCAAGCTCTTCGTGATGCTGAAATCGACGAAGGTAGAAATCAAGAAAAATATCAAGTGTTGATGGTTAACAAGACCACTAGTTTCAAGAAAAGGGCAAAGGGAAGAAGGGGAACTTCAAGAAGAACGGCAAGCAAGTTGCTGCTCAAGTGAACAAACCCAAGTCTGATCCTAAGCCTGAGACTAAGTGCTTCTACTGCAAAGGGACTGGTCACTGGAAGTGGAACTGCCCCAAGTATTTGGCGGATAAGAAGGATGGCAAGGTAAACAAAGGTATATTGGATATACATGTTATTGATGTGCACTTTACTAGTGTTTATAGCAACCCCTCAGTATTTGATACTAGTTCAGTTGCTAAGATTAGTAACTCGAAACGGGAGTTGCAGAATAAACAGAGACTAGTTAAGGGTGAAGTGACGATGTGTGTTGGAAGTGGTTCCAAAATTGATATGATCATCATCACACACTCCCTATACTTTCAGGATTAGTGTTGAACCTAAATAAGTGTTATTTGGTGTTTTGCGTTGAGCATGAATATGATTTGATCATGTTTATTGTAATACGGTTATTCATTTAAGTAAGAGAATAAATTGTTGTTCTGTTTACATGAATAAAACCTTATATGGTTACGCACCCAATGAAAATAGTTTGTTGGATCTCGATCGTAGTGATACACATAAACATAATATTGAAACCAAAAGATGCAAAGTTAATAATGATAGTGCAAACTTATTTGCGGCACTGCCGTTTAAGTCATATTGGTGTAAAGCACATGAAGAAACTCCATGTTGATGGGCTTTTGGAATCACTTGATTATGAATCAGTTGATGCTTGCGAACCATGCCTCATGGGCAAGATGACTAAGACTCTGTTCTTCGGAACAATGGAGCGAGCAACAGATTTGTTGGAAATCATACATACTGATATATGTGGTCCGATGAATATTGAGGCTCGCGACAGGTATCATTATTTTCTGATCTTCACAGATGATTTGAGCAGATATGAGTATATCTACTTGATGAAACATAAGTCTGAAACATTTGAAAAAGTTCAAAGAATTTCAGAGTGAAGTGAAAATCATCATAACAAGAAAATAAAGTTTCTACGATCTGATCGTAGAGAAGAGTATTTGAGTAATGAGTTTGGTCTTCAGTTAAAACAATGTGAAATAGTTTCACTACTCATGCCACCTGGAACACCACAGCATAATGGTGTGTCCGAACGTCATAACCGTACTTTATTGGATATAGTGCAATCTATGATGTATCTTACCGATCTACCACTATCGTTTTGGGGTTATGCATTAGAGACAGCTGCATTCACGTTAAATAGGGCACCATCAAAATCCGTTGAGACGACACCTCATGAACTGTGGTTTGGCAAGAAACCAAAGATGTCGTTTCTTAAAGTTTGGGGTTATGATGCTTATGTGAAAAAGTTTCATCCTGATAAGCTCAAACCAAATTGGAAAAATGTGTCTTCATAGGATACCCAAAGGAGACAGTTGGGTACACCTTCTATCACAGATCCGAAGGCAAGACATTCGTTGCTTAGAATGGATCCTTTCTAGAGAAGGAGTTTCTCTCAAAAGAAGTGAGTGGGAGGAAAGTAGAACTTGATGAGGTAACTGTACCTGCTCCATAATTGGAAAGTAGTTCATCACAGAAATCTGTTCCTGTGACTCCTGCACCAATTAGTGAGGAAGATAATGATGATGATCATGTAACTTCGGATCAAGTTACTACCAAACCTCGTAGGTCAACCAGAGTGAGATCCGCACCAGAGTGGTACGGTAATCCTATTCTGGAGGTCATGTTACTTGACCATGACGAACCTACGAACTATGAGGAAGCGATGATGAGCCCAGATTCCGCAAAATGGCTTGAGGCCATGAAATCTGAGATGAGATCCATGTATGAGAACAAAGTATGGACTTTGATTGACTTGCCCAATGATCGGCGAGCCATTGAGATTAAATGGATCTTCAAGAGGAAGACGGACGTTGATAGTAGTGTTACTATCTACAAAGCTAGAATTGTCGCAAAAGGTTTTCGACAAGTTCAAGGTGTTGACTAGGATGAGAGTTTGTCTCTCGTATCTATGCTTAAGTCTGTCCGAATCATGTTAGCAAATTGCCGCATTTTATGAAATCTGGCAAATGGATAAACAAAACTGCATTCCTGAATGGATTTCTGGAAGAAGAGTTGTATATGATGCAACCAGAAGGTTTTGTCGATCCAAAGGGAGCTAACAAAGTGTGCAAGCTCCAGCGTTCCATTTATGGACTGGTGCAAGCCTCTCGGAGTTGGAATAAACGCTTTGATAGTATGATCAAAGCATGTAGTTTTATACAGACTTGCGGTGAAGCCTGTATTTACAAGAAAGTGAGTGGGAGCACTACAACATTTCTGATAAGTATATGTGAATGACATATTGTTGATCGGAAATAATGTAGAATTATTCTGCAAAGCATAAAGGAGTGTTTTTAAAGAAGTTTTTCAAAGAAAGACCTCGGTGAAGCTGCTTACATATTAAGCATCAAAATCTATAGAGATAGATCAAGACGCTTGATAAGTTTTTTCAATGAGTACATACCTTGACAATATTTTTAAGTAGTTCAAAAATGGAACAGTCAAAGAAAGAGTTCTTGGCTGTGTTACAAGGTATGAAATTGAGTAAGACTTAAAGCCCGACCACGGCAGAAGATAGAAAGAGAATGAAAGTCATTCCCTATGCCTCAGCCATAGGTTCTATAAAGTATGCCATGATGTGTACCAGATCTATTGTATACCCTACACTGTGTTAAGCAAGGGAGTACAATAGTGATCTAAGAGTAGATCACTGGACATTGGTCAAAATTATCCTTAGTGGAATAAGGAAATATTTCTCGATTATGGAGGTGACAAAAGGTTCGTCGTAAAAGGTTACGTCGATGCAAGTTTTGACACAGATCTAGATGACTCTAAGTCTCGATCTAGATACATATTGAAAGTGGGAGCAATTAGCTAGAGTAGCTCCGTGCAGAGCATTGTAGACATAGAATTCGCAAAATACTTACGGATCTGTATGTGACAGACCCGTTGACTAAAATTATCTCACAAGCAAAACATGATCACACATTAGTACTCTTTGGGTGTTAATCACATAGCGATGTGAACTAGATTACTGACTCTAGTAAACCCTTTGGCTGTTGATCACATATCGATGTGAACTATGGGTGTTAATCACATGGTGATGTGAACTATTGCTGTTAAATCACATGGCGATGTGAACTATATTATTGACTCTAGCGCAAGTGGGAGACTGAAGGAAATATGCCCTAGAGGCAATAATAAAGTTATTATTTATTTCCTTATATCATGATAAATGTTTATTATTCATGCTAGAATTGTATTAACCGGAAACATAATACATGTGTGAATACATAGACAAATAGAGTGTCACTAGTATGCCTCTACTTGACTAGCTCGTTAATCAAAGATGGTTATGTTTCCTAACCATGGACAAAGAGTTGTTATTTGATTAACGGGATCACATCATTAGTTGAATGATCTGATTGACATGACCCATTCCATTAGCTTAGCACCCGATCGTTTAGTATGTTGCTATTGCTTTCTTCATGACTTATACATGTTCCTATGACTATGAGATTATGCAACTCCCATTTGCCGGAGGAACACTTTGTGTGCTACCAAACGTCACAACGTAACTGGGTGATTATAAAGGAGCTCTACAGGTGTCTCCAAAGGTACATGTTGGGTTGGCGTATTTCGAGATTAGGATTTGTCACTCCGATTGTCGGAGAGGTATCTCTGGGCCCTATCGGTAATGCACATAACATAAGCCTTGCAAGCATTACAACTAATGTGTTAGTTGTGAGATGATGTATTACGGAACGAGTAAAGAGACTTTCCGGTAACGAGATTGAACTAGGTATTGAGATACCGGCGATCAAATCTCGGGCAAGTAACATACTGATGACAAAGGGAACAACGTATGTTGTTATGCTGTCTGACCGATAAAGATCTTCGTAGAATATGTAGGAGCCAATATGGGCATCCAGGTCCCGCTATTGGTTATTGACCGGAGACGTGTCTCGGTCATGTCTACATTGTTGTCGAACCGTAGGGTCCGCACGCTTAAGGTTTCGATGGCAGTTATATTATGAGTTTATGAGTTTTGATGTACCGAAGGAGTTCGGAGTCCCGGATGAGATCGGGGACATGACGAGGAGTCTCGAAATGGTCGAGACGTAAAGATCGATATATTGGACGACCTATATTCGGACATCGGAAAGGTTCCGAGTGATTCGGGTATTTTTCGGAGTACCGGGTAGTTACGGGAGAAGCAATGGGCCTTGATGGGCTTTAGTGGGAAGAGGAAAAAGGGCCAAGGGGCTGCTGCGCCCCCCTCCCCTCTAGTCCGAATTGGACTAGGGAAAAGGGGGCCGGCCACCTTTCCTTCTCCTCCACTTCCTTCTCCCTTCCTCCCCTCTTGGTGGACTCCTACTAGGACTTGGAGTCCTAGTAGGACTCCACATCCTGGCCGCACCAAGCCTTGGCCGGCCTCCTCCTCCTCCATCCTTTATATACTGAGGCAAGGGGCACCCCATGAACACAAGTTGATCTTCGTGATCGTTCCTTAGCCGTGTGCGGTGCCCCCCTCCACTATAGTCCACCTCGGTCATATCGTTGCAGTGCTTAGGCGAAGCCCTGCGCCGTTAGAACATCATCATCGTCACCACGCCGTCGTGCTGACAGAACTCTTCCCCGACGCTTTGCTGGATCGGAGCCCGGGGATCATCATCGAGCTGTACGTGTGCTAAGAACTCGGAGGTGCCGGAGTGACGGTGCTTGGATCGGTCGGATCGGGAAGACGTACGACTACTTCCTCTACGTTGTGTCAACGCTTCCGTTGTCGATCTACAAGGGTACGTAGATCATACTCTCCCCTCTTGTTGCTTTGCATCACCATGATCTTGCGTGTGCGTAGGAAATTTTTTGAAATTACTACGTTCCCCAACAACGTGGTCGTGCAGGGCGGGAATCCGGCTGCCCCCGCCGCGATGGCCCGCGCTCCGGGGCACCAACGCGGCAGCGCGATCCTGGCCGGCGGCGGAGAAGGTCGGCAAGGCCGCGAGCGTAAAGCGGAGGAAGGTTCCGGCTTCAAAGAAGCCACCTTCTTCAACCTCTCACTCCATCCCCCCGCAAGGACGTGCTCCGGTGATGCCGTTCAACGGTGCCGCTCCCCCCGCGAGCGAGGTGTTCGACGAAATGGCCGGAAGGTATGCGTCTTCGGTCTTGGCGATTCCCTTTCATTTTTCACCATTATTCTCGATAGCTCGTGACTTGTTATCGTTCTTTATAGCGGTGGTTCGAACAATGCAACAACCAAGTTCGTGAACTTGTTGGACACGAACGCGGTTGACATTGATTAAGCCCCTTTCGAACCGTTCGACTACAATGAAACGGAGGGCGGCGTGGATGATCATGGTTGTGCGGACGAATTGGAGGAGATCGAAGCGGAAGCGTTTGAGCAATCGCAAGCAAAATCTAGGAAAAGCATAAGATCGAAGAACTACACGATCTTGGAAGATCAAGCTTTGATTCAAGCATGGAGTGCGGTGTCTCTTGATGCATGCACGGGTACTTCTCAAATTTCCAAGAGATATTGGCAAAGGATCGAAGATCAATACTTCTGCATTATGGCAAATCATCCCAATAGGACTCCACACACATTTCGGTCGCTTCAAGAGTGTTGGGAGAACATCAAGTCTATGTGCAGCCGTTGGGCAGCTTGCTTGGAGCAAGTACGCAATGCACCTCCAATTGGCACCGTGGAGTCCGACTATGTGAGTTTGTTTTGCCTTTGTTCAAATTGTGCATCATCATATTGCATCATGGGAAATGATTGGATCACTTTGTTCACATTGTGTAGAACAAGATTGCTCAACATAGATACAAGGACATGGAAGCTTCAGAAGGCAAAAAATTTAAACTAGAGCATTGTTGGGAGTTGCTCCAAAAGTGCGAGAAGTGAAAGTTGATCGACAAAGAATCCCCACCAAAGAGAGGCTCACTTACAAACATGGATGAAGATGGCCCAAGAAATTTGCACAAGCCCGATGGCGACAAGAAGACTAAGGAGAAGATCAAGAGAGAGCATGAAGCAGCCAGCTTGAGGGAGAAGATTGATGCCATGGTGCAATCCAACGAGTCGATGTTGTTGAAGTCGTTGGAGATCAAGAAAGAATTGGCCGAGAAGAAGGCGAAGGAGAAGCAAGAAAAGTGGCAATTGCTCAAGGAAGAGGGGCTACGCAAAGCTGCCATCGAGGAGAGAAGAGCACGCGCCGCTGAAAACAAATCCGTGTCCATGTTGCTCGCCGAAGAGAACAAGATCATGTCAATGAACCGCAATGACATGGACGACCTCACCAAAACATGGCATGATATGGCAAGGAGAGAAATCTTGAAGAGAAGAATGGTCGCGTCGACCGGTCCGTGTTACAGTTCCGGTGATGTTTTCTCTGCTCCATATGGTGGCAATGTGGATGACTTCGGTGCGGGAGTTGGAACAAGCGCCGGAGGTGGATTCGGTGGCGCCGATGAACTTCAAGATGGACTCGATGGCGCGGAGTGAAGATCGATCAAGATGACGCCGGGCATGGGCGCAAACATTTTGCAGGGCCCTCTTTTGCGTTAGCCGTAATGAACTTGGCTTTTATTTGCGCGTAAAATTGTTTATGTCGTTTGAATTTGAACTTGTTTGTGAAATCCTATTTCAAATGCGAGATTTGCGGTTTATCTATTTGCGGGTCGTCGCGGTGGTGCCCGAGCAGATCCCGCAGTAGTCGACCCGTAAAAAGGCATATTTCACGAATATATGTTTTACGGATCCGTTTGACGTATCTGCATTTGTGCCAGCCCGCGTCGACCCGCAAAAATAATTTTAGGCAAACTGCAAATGCGTTTGCGGGCCAGCGGGATGCGGGATCTGATAGAGTTGCTCTAACAATAGCTGGGTTGCAAGACAAAAGTAAGGTGTGGCATATCAACCCATGACGAAGTTCAAACACGCTACTTATATGCTCCATTGTTTACGCTGATCTCATTATATATGTTGAGGATGTAGTGTATATAGGCACTCAAAATTGAATAAATAGAAAGTTCTCCCGAAACAAAATTAAGAAAAAGGTGAAACACGTGCCTTGACACGTGAGCTATAGTGGACGCGCAATATAGCCCAGTAGACACGGCGTGCGTAATTTTACGACAGCCTAGCTGCCCGTAGCCCCACTGGTCCGTACGTTCTCAATTATAGCCTAGCTGAAGGTCCTTTGACCCTCGCTTCCAAATCATTCAGTGCATCTAGCTCCCTCGCTAGCCGGATCGGTCACTTCCATAGTTCCATACTACTCCTACTTCCGTCCATGCAGCACGGACTACACTCGAAGACTGTACTCAACCAACCAAGGCTGCTAGCTCAAGCTGCACCTTCCTCCTGCCTACTCTTTAATTAAGTAGTTTTTGCTTTGACTAAAACACTGACATAATATTTCCAATGATTGATCATGACTTATTGTCTGGTCTCCGAAGACCGCAGCTACCGGATTTTATTTTCTACTAGAGAGTGGCGTTTCGGTGCCCAGTTGCATCTCCCTTGCTCATGAAAGGTAAATTCAAAAAATAGCAAAATTGTCAAAGATGCTCAACTTTTGAAGGTGCTTGCAAAAATTGACGAGACAGACTTCGAAGGAGCTAGGCTCCAACTTATTTTCTGTACCGAGCTCATCTAACTTTATCTCAGCACGAAAATTTGGAAGCACCTAGAAGAGTCGGCGTCTTTTGATGTACAAAAATTTCATGTCTTTTGATTTGTTTTCTAGAATTTACTGTTCAATTGGGAGCAGATGAGCTCAGGATCAGCTATTAATTTTCCGTGACGTTACTGCTATTCTGCTATAGTACAACTAAGCAAAGAAAAAAAAGTAAAGGAAGCGAGTGATACTCTTTCCCAATTAGGCAAAACAAAGAGTTAAGAGTACGCACGGATGCTTGGGCACAATTCCTAGGGATGGTTCTCTCATTCATTGATAGAATGGTTTGGAAGATTTGGACTCTCCCAAAAATCAAGTTCTTTGCTTGATTGGCTCTACAAGATAGAATCTGAACCGTCAATAGATTGGCCAAGCATGGATGGTCAAATTATTGCCTTTGCCCTCTTCGCAAGAGGGGGCAAGAATGCGGGACTCATCTCTTCTTCATGTGCCGCTACAGCAGAAGGCTATGGTCTTATGGTTATTGACAAATACCACATTATCAGACTCTGACACAAACGCTTGGCCCTTGTTCGACTCGGTTGAAGCTTGGTGAACAAGTACTTGCGACAGCACCAAGCCATTCAGGCAAGCAAAGGCATCCTTCACCATGCTTATCTCATGGACCATTTGAAGCGAGCGAAACGCACGAGTTTTCAAGCAGAAGAGGGCACCATTGACTATATTGCTTGCCTCCATCATGACCGAGGCTAGCCTCTGGATCCTCGCCGGTACAAAAAAAAACCAGGGTCCATAATTTCACGAGAGTAATTCCCATGTCGTGTAATCGGGTTGCTTGTAACAAACAAACTCTATTCTCTCTTATTTAATGGATGAAGCAAAAAAATTACCTCCGCTTTGAAAAAAAAGTACGCACAAATGCTGCGAGGCACCAGTAGCATGACAACGTGTGTCCACATGGCATGCAGAAAAGCTTATACGATTAGGAGGCAAGTTAAGAAGGTCCGGTCATTGGGTTGGGTTGGGTCATTTGGTGAGGGGATATGCTAAAGTTTCTTGGAAAGGATAAGGGCATCTTCAACGTTCATCCGTAAATTTGTTTGGACATCCGTCCGTAGAGGGTGATTAGTCAGTAGACACTGATGCCAGAGTCAGCTATCCAACGTTGTCCGCACAAAATTCGTGCAAACACGATGGATTTTGACATAAACCGGACGGAATTTATTACATTTCGAACATTTTTGTTACATTTTGAACATTTAAAACAAAAAAATGGCTTAGACTCTAAACCTAACTTATTGTGATGGCCATCGTCCACTTCCTTTGTATTTGCATCGACGACCACGTCCTCCATCTACCATCTCCATGAACAGCGGCGGGATTACAAGATTCGTTAAGTGGAGGTGTGGATTCTCGTGAGAAAGAGTAGAACATGGGAGACGGATCGACCCACATGGAACACGATGTCCTGCCGCCTCCCATGCCTAACTCATGCTCGGAGGAGTCCGTGACTTGCCTGTCACCAGTATTGGTGGACGTGTGGGCAATGATGGACGTGGACGGTTTCACACTGTCCACCTGCCACACCCCCCCCCTCCCCCCAAGTTGAACGGCAGCGCAACTAGCGGAGTTCTCGTCTTGTCCCGGGCATACATCTTTCTGGCATTGAATAGACGCGGACATCGCGGACTCGGCATGGACCGTGCTCTTGTCCGGCGTGCCGCTTCAATGCCGGAGCCAGTGAAAGGTTGTGTCCACTCTGAGACGGGCGTCAATGCGGAGCAGCCGCTCTACAACGGCAAGAATGTTGGCAGCTGGCGCCGGGCGAGAACGCACGCGGGCACGGGAGGAGGGTTTTTGGTGGGCAGGGTAATCAGGGGCGGGTGTGGCAGTGGTCCGGACGCCCACAAAGCGCGCCCCCTCCTCCATGCATTGTCTCTAGTTTGTGAAAAAAAATGTATCCGGACCGCCGGACAGACCGATACAGAATCGTGTTGGATGACTTCCGAAATCTGAACCATATGGTCTAAGTGTATATGAATGGTTTGAGAGTCGGCACTAGAGATGGTCTAACAAGAGAGGTTCTTACATAAGCACGCGGTGTTACTTGGAATCTCTCCTCGCAGAAGTCAATGTTTTGCATGTGTGCGCATGCGTGGGCTTGAAACTTGAAGCTGAAGTTGAAAAGGTAGATAGACTTGTGTGCGGTACGACTTTCCGGGTAAAGTAAGAGGACAAGAACTAGAGACAAGAGTCGTGTATACAGAGCTAGGACTATTTTGTGCGCGTCCGTACGAGATTGCTCAACAGGTATGACTTTTCTCCTTTTCTATTGGACATATTAATTTCGGGATAATGGAAAAACATCACCCGGGCATTCCGTAGCTGTACATGTGAACCTGGTCGGTTTTGATTTGGCTAAGAACGCACGAACGGCTCTACGAAATGACCTTGCGACAATCTAGGCCAGTACTTTTGGTCGATCTAGTAGATGGAGCATGCTATGCCCTGCAAACTAGGATACGGATAAGTGGCTAACGTGTAGGAATATACCTGAGTTAATGCGCGTCTGATTAAGTTGAACTAATTTAAAGCTTTTCCCGCAAAAAAGAAAAATTTAAAGCTGCCACTGCAGTCGGGGTATCACTTCTCCAACCTACTCCAAGTCGGAGTATCAAGGTAAAGTCGCGGTGCTATAACAGCCACAAGATCTGGTGTTTGATATTAAAATAAAAATAAAAAAGTTTTGAATTCACCGTAGGTAATTCCTATGATTATTCACTGTTGTTTATGTACTAGGTAGTCGGTCAAAGGCACGAGAACTTGCATCAGGATACGTTCCCAAGAAACCTTATCATCCACGTAGGCGATATGCCCACCGCTCCAATGGCGGCGGAGGCGACCCATGCAAATTTATCAAACAACTTTGATTCACAAGGGGGCCCTCCGGGGGCTCTCGGTGATTTCTTTGAGAAGCTTGATGTCGGTGTCCAAACCGACGGATCTCGGGTAGGGGGTCCCGAACTGTGCGTCTGAGGTTGATGGTAACAGAAGACAGGGGACACGATATTTATCTAGATTCGAGCCCTTCTCTAGGGAGGTAATACTTTACGTCCTGCTTGATTGATATTGATGAATACGAATATTACAAGAGTTAATCTATCTCAAGATCGTAATGGCTAAACCCTAGAGATCTAGCTTGTATGGCTATGGTAATGAATATCTCTTCCTCCGGACTAAGTCCTTCGGTTTATATAAGCACCGGGAGGATCTAGGGTTACACAAGGTCGGTTACAAAGAAGGAATCTACATATCCGGTCGCCAAGCTTGCCTTACACGTCAAGGAGAGTCCCATCCGGACACGGGTGCAGTCGTCGGTCTCCGTATCTTCACAGCCCATCAGTCCGGCCCATGGCTAACAGGCCGGACGCCCGAGGACCCCTTAGTCCAGGACTCCCTCAGTAGCCCCTGAACCTGGCTTCAATGACAATGTATCTGGCGCGTAGATCTGTCTTCCGCATTGCAAGGCGGATTTCTCCTTCCGAACTCCAAAACAGTCTTCGGACGTACCGATGTGTCCGGACCTGTAACTCACACCACACACAACCGTAGAGAGAATATAATATTTCACGAATCCAATCTGCTGACAACTTTTTTACAACATGACATCACGTCTTCCCGGTCACTATATCGAACCGTTTTGTCTGTCATCCCGTGTTTCGAGATGCGATTTCCATTGGCACGTCTTGTCGAAGCAGAGATTGTGTCCCCTTATTGCGGGATTCTCATCAATACGAGTGTGGGTAACCCAACCATGCCGTTTACACAGCCCTTGAGAGTAGGCGAATTTTAAGGTGAGGGGGGAGGCATTCAATATTTACTGCCTTTATAAGGAGATAAAAATCAATTTTCTTCACCCATGCATTCTCTCTTCCTCTGCCCTTCCACTCTTGAGCTCCAGCGCCCAAGTTCTCATCTTCTCCGTCTCGAGCAAGCACTCAACCATGTCTGGATCCGGAGGTCAAGGCAAGTGGATGGCCTCCTCCGTCCAGGAGGAGGACATCGCCGAGCTTCGGGCGGCCGGGTACCTGGCGAAGGGAATCGCCCACCGCCTTCCGACCCAGGGACAAATCGTTCCCACGCCGAAGCCCAACGAGAGGGTAGTATTCATCCTTCATTTCCTCCGCGGGTTAGGATTTCCACTCCAACCCTTCGTCCGCGGGCTGATATTGTACTACGGGATAGACTTTCATGATCTATCCCCGAACTCCCTCCTCAACATCTCGGCGTTCATCGTCGTGTGTGAGGTCTTCCTTCGCATCCAACCCCACTTCGGGCTATGGCTCAAGGTCTTCAACGTGAAGCCGAAGATGGTGGATGGCCAGCACGCGGAGTGCGGAGGCGCCATGGTGAGCAAGCTGGCCAATGTCTCCTGGCCGAAAGGCACTTTCGTGGAGAATGTAAAAGAATGGCAGAAACATTGGTTCTATATCACAAAGCCCCGCGGCACCACCTGGGCCGCAACTGCCGAATTCAACTCTAGCGCTCCCATGTGACTCGCCTCCTGGGTCGAGAAGGGCCCGAATAGGTGTTCGTCAGACGAGCTGACAGCGCTGCAGACACGCATTCAAAGCATGGTGGATAGAGATATCAAACTCGTCGATATAATCCAGGTGATGCTAGTTCGCCGGATTCTTCCATGCCAAAGCCGAAGCCGCCCTCTCTGGGAGTTCAATCCGAAGAAGCACCATACCCTGAAGAGGCTCTTCGAAACCACTCACGAAGATGCCTGGAGGTTGCTTTTTAAGGGCAACGAAACACCGCCGGCCATAGATTCGGGCCGCGGGCATGACATCAACCACCTCGCCAACGAGGTATATTATTCTTACTGCATCCCTTACTTGCTTGTTTCAAGGATGAGGTTTAAGCCTTTATTATCATGGCTTCTTCAGGAGTGGACGGAGAAGGCGAAGCTGATCCAATGTCCGGCTCTACTACGTGAAGAACCAGTCATCCCGCGTTTAGCGAAGATGCTGGTGCCGGCGCCCTATAAGGCGCCGGAGAAGAAGGCCACAGGGAAGGCCAAGGGGGTCTGGAGTGGCCCCCGCCGCAGGGGTGCTTCGGACGCGACGTCCGAAGATAAGACCCGCTCCTCCGTCGCCGAAGATGACGACGATGAAGAGGAGGAGGAGAGCAACCCTCCCCCTAATGAGGGGAGGAAGAAGAGGGCGGCTTCGGCGAATCTGGAGGCGGAGACGCCCAAGAAAGGGAAGAGCTCCCTTGCGGATAACACCGCGTGGGACGTCGACAGTAGTCCGGAGAGACGCCCCCGCACTAAGCCTCGGGCCGCATCGTAAGTGCTAAAACCCATATCCTCCCATAAACCAAGTCTTTCCTCTTTGTTGTATTGATATAATTAGTTATGCTATTGCAGTCCAGCCCATGATAGTTCCCAGCGATCCTCATCACGAGCTTCGCTGGACTCAAAGACGATGGCCAGCGATTCACCGTCAGTCGCTCACTCCCCCAAGGCCAAGGACGATGCAGAGGTGCGGTCCCGAAGGACTGTTCCAGGCGGGGAAGAGGCTCAGGAGGCGCCAGAAGGAAAAAACCCCCGTCGCCGGACACCAGGGGGAGTCAATCCCCATGGAGACTGGCGGGAAGGGCCGCATTCAGTTCGGCCCTCAGCCAAACTCGATTCTGGAGTACGATGCGACTCCGGAATCCGGCACGCAACCTCCTTCGAAAGAAGGGGGACGCCTGTTCCCCCGGTGACCCCTGTCCAACCAGGGGCACCGGATAATCTGCCGAAAGCGCTGCGAGGCGCTTCCATTGTGGATGAGCACCGTGTCCTTATGGGAACGGTAATTGAAAGGGTTCGGTCCGCCAGGAGCGTACTAACCGAAGCCTACAGCAGCCTGTTGATAGGTTTTGAGGTAAGCGGCGCAAAAAGGAGAAAATCCCAATATAGATAGTAGCCCCTGAGACACTGTCCGGTGTTCGGAAAGAAAAGACCGGACAGAGGATCAATCTTCTATTGCAGGGAACTAACTAAATTTGTCTGAAATGTATGCACAGGCGTCACTGTTGGCCGTGGCCTCGCATACTACCAAAGTCTCTGGACTGAAGCAGAAACTGGCGAAGGCCGAGGAGGAGCTGGGCCAGGTGAAGAGGCAGCTCCAGGAAAAACATGGTAAGTAATAACCTGTTATGTATTCGCAAAAAGAGGGAATACAACGGAGCTGATGTGAGTATCGGTACTCTATAAAAGGAAGAAGGAATGCATGTGCATCAGAGTTATAGAAACAACTGACTAAATCAAAGCTCAAACGCAAAGGAATTATGAAATCCAAGACAAGGGATCAGAAGCAATGCTCTGATTAGGGATGGATAAGTTGAATAGCCTTAGGGGTACAATCAATGGCAATTTGAGTGGTCAAGATCCAGCTCAGGTCCGGAATGACGTCTGAATCGGAAGGATAAATTCCAGGGAACAACTGATGATTGTGTGCATTCACACACATGTTGAATCAAAAAGGATCAGAATGACAATCACAAAGGTTTTTAAAGTAATCGCTAGACCAATGGAATTAACCGGAATGTAAGTATGCAAGAATTCCAAGAACAACATGCTGTTGAGGATTTTCGAAAGATCAAATAGTATCTCAAAGTATTTTGCGGATCACGAGAACAACTGGGAATGAGTGGATACTCGATAAGTGTGAGGAATTATCCGTAGGGGTATTTCTACGGCAAGGAACTACAAGGCAGTGGTACAAGGGATTCTAAAAGTCGGAGAGCAATTCGATGCATCTTGTAACAACAAGAGAAACTTAGAGTAATTGTATGAACAACAAGTGTATGTCGTTATCCATATGGATATATAGGTAGTAGGGAATTGAAAAGCAGAGGGCACAAGGGTCTTCGGAATGATCGAAGAGTATTTTCAAAATATTCTGGTGCAGTAGGTGACCAACTGTAATAAGGGGCTCTCCGAAAGGAAGTAATTACGAGAACCTAGACTTAGAGTTAGCAAAATCTTTTAACCCGAATAGAAGAGAGATCAGAGTCCCAGAGTATAGATGAGGAATAAAAGATTCTAATACCACCCAAATGGCAACATGGTCCCGTAAGGCACACAACCATGTTAGTAAAAGTTTTTTAGTGACTAGACTTGACTTCGGCCAAGGAGTGTGGAAGAGGGATTCCTACAGGCAGTCGGCTCTGATACCAACTTGTGACGCCCCCGATTTGACCGTACACTAATCATACACGCAAACGTGTACGATCAAGATCAGGGACTCACGGGAAGATATCACAACACAACTCTACAAATAAAATAAGTCATACAAGCATCATATTACAAGCCAGGGGCCTCAAGGGCTCGAATACAAGAGCTAGATCATAGACGAGTCAGCTGAAGCAACAATATCTGAGTACAGACATAAGTTAAACAAGTTTGCCTTAAGAAGGCTAGCACCAACTAGGATACAGATCGAAAGAGGCGCAGGTCTCCAGCCTGGGATCCTCCTAAACTACCCCTGGTCATCGTCAGCAGGCTGCACGTAGTAGTAGGCACCTCCAGTGTAGTAGGAGTCGTCGTCGACGGTGGCGTCTGGCTCCTGGGCTCCATCGTCTGCTCGCAGCAATCGGGTATAGGAAGGGGAAAAGGGGGAGCAAAGCAATCGTGAGTACTCATCCAAAGTACTCGCAAGCAAGGAACTACACTACATATGTATGCATTGGTATCAAATGGAAAAGGGGTAACATATGTGGACTGAACTGCAGAAAGCTGAAATAAGAGGGGGATAGCTAGTCCTATCGAAGACTACGCTTCTGGAAGCCTCCATATTGAAGCATATAGAAGAGAGTAGATGGTAAGTTCACCAAGTATCATCGCATAGCATAATCCTACCCGGCGATCCTCCCCTCGTTGCCCTGTGAGAGAGCGATCACCGGGTTATATCTGGCACTTGAAAGGGTGTATTTTATTAAGTATCCGGTTCTAGTTGTTGAAAGGATCGAGAAGAGTTGTCTAGAGGGGGGTGATTAGACACTATGTGCTAGAAGTTGCAGTTTTTAACTTCTTTAGGTTGAATTGGAGTTTTGGCACAAGTTTAACAAACACAATACATATCAAGCAAGCATGCAAAGAGTATATGAGCAGCGGAAAGTAAAGCATGCAACTTGCAAGAATGTAAAGAGATGGTATTGGAGTATGCAAATGCAATTTGGAGACACGGAGATTTTTGAGACGTGGTTCCGATAGGTGGTGCAATCGTACTTCCACGTTGGTGGAGACGTCAACCCACGAAGGGTAACGGCTGCGCGAGTCCACGGAGGGCTCCACCCACGAAGGGTCCACGAAGAAGCAACCTTGTCTATCCCACCATGGCCGTCGACCACAAAGGACTTGCCTCACTAGCGGTAGATCTTCACGAAGTAGGCGATCTCCTTGCCCTTACAAGCTCCTTGGTTCAACTCCACAATCTTGTCGGAGGCTCCCAAGTGATACCTAGCCAATCTAGGAGACAACACTCTCCAAGAAGTAACAGATGGTGTGTTGACGATGAACTCCTTGCTCTTGTGCTTCAAATGATAGTCTCCCCAACACTCAACTCTCTCTCATAGGATATGGATTTGGTGGAAAGAAGATTTGAGTGAAAAGCAACTTGGGAAAGCTAGAGATCAAGATTCATATGGTAAGAATGGAATATCTTGGCCTCAACACAAGTGTAGGTGGTTCTCTCTCAGAAAAACTAGGTTGGAAGTGTAGGTTTGTTCTGATGGCTCTCTCCACAAATGAAGAGGTGGTGGAGGGGTATATATAGCCTCCACACAAAATCTAACCGTTACACACAACTTGCCAATCTCGGTGGGACCGAATTGTTAAACTCGGTCGGACCGATTCAGCAAAGCTAGTGACCGTTAGGGTTTTCGATGGGACCGACTGGATCAACTCGGTGGGACCGATGTGCTAGGGTTAGGGTAAATCCAAAACTTGGTTTGACCGATTACTCAAACTCGGTGGGACCGATTTGGGTAATAAGCGAAACAGAGAGTTGGCCAAGAAAACTCGGTGGGGCCGATTGCATATCTCGGTGGGACCGAAAATATTGCAATGGGTAACAGAGAGTTTGCAAGCCCATCTCGGTGAGACCGAGATCCCATCGGTGAGATCGAACTGATTAGGGTTTCTGGCAGTGGCTATGTCAACTGAACTTGGTGGCTCTGGATAGAAAGAATCGGTGGGGCCGAGTTGGATATTTGGTGTGGGACATATTTGGAAGTGAGAAAGTGGTTGAGGGATTTGGAGCATATCACTAAGCGCTTTGAGGAAGCAATCCATTAAGCAACACCTCATCCCTTCTTAATAGTATTGGCTTTTCCTATAGACTCAATCTGATCTTGGATCACTAAAATAGAAAATGTAGAGCCTTGAGCTTGGAGCTTGAGCCAATCCTTTGTCCTTAGCATTTTGAAGGGGTTCCACATCCTCTAGTCCATGCCACTTCATTGTTGAACTTATCTGAAACATACTAGGTAAAAGTGTTAGTCAAACAAGAGATATGTTGACATTAATTACCAAAGCCACCTAGGGAGCACTTGTGCTTTCAATCTCCCCCTTTTTGGTAATTGATGACAACATACATCAAAGCTTTAGATAAAGATATAGAGAGTAGTAAGTAAAGCTTTGAAAGACATGTAACATGCATAGGCTCCCCGTGCATATATGCAATCATGTGAATATGGAATATAGAAGCATGTGAATGCATAAACATGACAGAGTAAGCAATGTGTTACATGTATATTGGCTATATGCATCAGAGCAAATGATGTGAATATGAGAAATGTACCTTCATGCTCATGATTCCTTCTTGCAAACAGTATGTACATCAGCAAGAATTTCTCATACGCATGACTGTGATGCATATACTTACCTTATGGTCTTGAGTTGGCTTAGGATGCGATGAACCTGCATAAACAAGGTTAGATAACACAGATACACCTACTGGCCAGAGCAAACAAAAGAAACCACAAGAGTACCAAGGCTGGGATGACATGTAGAGTGAGTACTAAGTACCACACTGGATATAGACATGTCCCCAAAGGTAAAGATGTGCAATAAATTCAAGGATTTCCTTCCCTAAGATGTATTGCTCCCCCTGAATCTAGCATGGGATGCTGGGAGAAGATAGGGAACAGAAAATCAGAGCTCAAAGGATATAGACATGTGACTTCTCTCCTCTTGAACACCAAGCATCTGGGGTCCTTGATGATTACTCTTTCTTCCCTTGAGTATTCTCTCCCCCTATAGATATGATTAAGCTTTGATGTGATCTCTCTCTCCCCCTTTGACATCAATTTCCAAGAAGGGTTCTTCTAGATTTTTGTCATGATGGGTTTGGTCCTTGAGTCCCAGAACAGAGCAGCAAGTTGAATGGGATGCTGGTCGAGGACAAGATTCATTGAGTGGAGCTGGATCAAAAAGAATGCAGAAACAAGTGGCAAGATGTCTTTCCTGTAGTGAAATCGGTGACACCGAGTTGTATGGTTCGGTTGTACCGAGAGCATTCGGTTGGACCGAAAGCATCAGACCGGTGAGATCGAGTTCATCGCAGAGAAAACACTTGTCACCTCAGCTCACTAGACAAGTAAGATCTCACAAGGATTTGCAAGGAATTAACTGAAAGATTTGTAATGAATTTGATGCAAGGAATGCAGAACAGAAAATAAAAGAGAGGAAACTAAAAAAGAAGTGTAAGTTGGAAACAAATATGCATGAGACAAATGCAAGAGCACAAAAAAAGAACACAAGAGAACTTCATCTAGAATTGGTCGGCGACAAAGTCACCTATGTTAGAGTATATTGACTTAGGAGTCAAGTGAGATCACTTGATCATAGGTCATACTCATAGTTTAAGCTCAAAATGGGGTTACCATTTTTCGTTTAAGCTTTTTGATGTATTCAAATCTTGTCGAGTTGCTTTGAATCATGACTTGGAGTAAAGCTTCTCTAAGATGGAATAACAAACCTTGGGTGGTGGCGTTGATCATGATCATGTAGTTGAACTTGTGTGGGTTGCTCAAGGTTGATGTAGCTCATCAAGAGTTGGGATCACCACTTGGAGTTTGAGTTCATCTACCTACATGGGTTAGTTTTTGCAAGGAAGAGCACTTGTGTATCCAAAATGACAATCATGAAACACAACATAAAATTTGTCAAAGGATATGTTTGAATGGTTGCGTGCTTCCTTGTCTTCATCCACCATTGTATAGAGACTTGATGATATAGAAATTGCTCAAGATGTGAGTGAGTTGCAAACTCATATATTTAGATTCATCCAAGTACCTACACGGGTTAGGTAACATGCAAGGTGCAAATATATCCAAGACATAAGATAGTCAACATAAGAGAAATATTAAGGATTAGTCATAGGCTCATGCCTTGCATGTATCAAATAGAGTTCCTACTCCAAGTTTGAAGCATCAATGATGTTCAATTCACCTCTTAACCTGCAAAACACTTTCTCATCAAGTGGTTTTGTGAATATATCAGCCAACTGCTTTTCGGTGCGAACATGCTTAAGATTAATGTCCCCTTTGGCAACATGATCTCGAATGAAATGATGACGAAATTCAATATGCTTAGTTCGAGAATGTTGCACGGGATTGTGAGCAATCTTAATAGCACTTTCATTGTCACAAAGTAATGGAACATGTTTCACAGATATCCCATAATCTTTAAGAGTTTGGGTCATCCAAAGTAATTGAGCACAACATGATCCAGGGGCAATGTATTCCGCTTCGGCGGTGGATAAGGATACTTAGTTTTGTTTCTTGGAAGACCAAGACACAAGAGATCTACCAAGAAATTGACAAGTACCCGAAGTGGACTTTCTATCAACCTTGTCACTGGCATAGTCCGAGTCGGAGTAGCCAACAAGATCAAAGGAGGCCCTCTTTGGATACCAAATGCCAAAATTTGGTGTATGGATTAAGTATCTCACTATCCTTTTCACGGCCTTAAGATGACATTCTTTAGGAGCGGCTTGATATCGTGCACACATGCACACACTTACCATAATATCGGGGCATGAAGCACATAGATATAACAATGAACCAATCATAGAGCGATAAACCTTTTGATCAACCGGTTCACCATCTTTGGTTAAATAAAGATGTCCACAAGTAGGCATAGGTGTAGTCACACCTTTGCATTCTTGCATATTGAAATTCTTGAATAAGTCTTTGGTGTACTTCGTTTGAGAGACAAAGGTACCTTCCTTAGTTTGCTTGATTTGCAAACCAAGAAAGAATTTGAGTTCACTCATCATCGACATCTCAAACTTCTCCGACATTAGCTTTCCAAACTTTTCACTAAAATGAGGGTTAGTTGATCCAAATATAATATCATCGACATAAATTTGGCGCTCAAATAGTTCTCCATTAACCCTTTTAGTAAAAAGAGTAGAATCTATTTTTCCAATTTCAAAGCCTTTTTCAATAAGGAACTAGGTCAAGCATTTATACCATGCTCTAGGAGCTTGTTTAAGACCATAAAGAGCTTTGTGAAGTTTGTAAACATGATTAGGTTTCTTAGGATTGACAAATCCGAGAGGTTGCTTAACATAAACTTCCTCCTCTATTTCACCATTCAGAAAAGCACTTTTAATGTCCATTTGGTACAAGGTAATATCATGATGATTAGCATAGGCAAGTAAGATGCGAATGGACTCAAGTCTAGCAACAGGGGCATATGTCTCACCATAGTCCATACCTTCGACTTGAGTGTAGCCTTGGGCGACGAGACGTGCTTTGTTGTGAACTACTTGTCCATCTTCATCTTGCTTGTTGCAAAACACCCATTTGGTACCGATGATGTTGTGGTTGTTGTCGGGCTTCTCAACTAATGTCCAAACTTGATTTCTCTCAAAGTTGTGTAGCTCTTCATGCATGGCATTTATCCAATCCGGATCTTCCAAAGCTTCTTCAACCTTCATAGGTTCAATGCTAGAGATGAATGAATAGTGTTCACAAAAGTTAGCTAAACGAGTTTTTGAGCGAGTGATTCTCCCGGTTTGGATATCATTGTAGATTTGCTCGACGGGATGGTCTTTAGCAATTCTTGCTCGAACTCGTGAAAGCTTTTGCTTGGATCTTGGTTGAACATCTTCTTCATCTTGTTCTTCTTCTTGGCCTTCTTCGTTGTTGTCGTCGTCGTTCTCTTGTCGTGGTGGAGAGGGAGGTTGTTGACGTTCATCTTGATGCACTCCCTCGTTTTCTTCATCTTGGTGTGTCCCACTTGTGGATGCTTCTGTATCAACTCTTGGTTCACCTTGTCGTAAGGTAGAAGCTTCCACTTGGACGGGCGAGGTACTCTCCTTCACCTCCGTTGGACGAATCTTGCCAATAGACAAGTCTTGGATTGCTTCCGAAGGGTCTTTGTCTCCTACATCAATTGGCAATTGCTCTACTTGCGAGCCGTTAGATTCATCAAACTTCACATCTACCGTCTCTTCAATCTTTCGGGTGAAATTATTGTAGACACGGTATGTGTGAGAGTTTGAGACATAACCAAGTAGGAAACCTTCATGAGACTTAGGAGCAAATTTAGAACAACGATGCTTATCAAGAATGTAGCACTTTGAGCCGAATCCTCGAAAGTATCCAAGTTGTGGTTTGTTACCGGTGACGATCTCGTATGCCGTCTTGCCGAGTAGCTTGTGAAGATATAAGCGATTTGTTGCATGACAAGCTGTCTCAACCGCTTCCGCCCAAAAGTGCTTTGGCGTCTTGTACTCATCAAGCATCGTTCTCGCCATTTCGATGAGTGTCCGGTTCTTCATCTCAACAACTCCATTTTGTTGAGGTGTGTACGTAGCCAAGAACTCATGTGAAATCCCTTCTTCATCAAGAAAGGTGTCCACATTTGCGTTCTTGAACTCCGTTCCGTTGTCGCTACGAACCTTCTTGATTTTCACTTCAAATTGATTTTGGGCCTTCCTAGCGAAGTTTTTGAAGATCTTTTGGACCTGTGATTTATCATCGAGAAACAACACCCACGTAAATCTTGAAAAATCATCAACTATAACTAGACCAAAATAATTTCCACCGAGACTTTTATAAGCGTTAGGACCAAAAAGATCCATGTGAAGTAGCTCGAGTGGCCTCCTTGTGGTCATGATGTTCTTCACGGGATGCCTTCCTCCAACCTGTTTACCTGCTTGACAAGCGCTGCAAAGTCTATCCTTATCAAATATGACATCGTTAATGCCAAGGATATGATTTGCTTTAATAAGCTTGTCAAGGTTTCGCATACCAACATTACCTAATCGTCTATTCCATAACCAACCTTTAGAAGATTTAGCAACTAAGCAAGTTCTAGGTTGAGCCTTTTTAGTGAAATCAACAATGTAAAGATCACCTTTACGTATACCCGTAAAGGCAATTTTATGATTGTCTCTTCGAAACACTTGGCAATCTACTTCAGTAAATAGGACATTGAAACCGAAATCAGCAAGTCTAGATACTGAAAGTAAATTGTAGCCAAGGGATTCAACGAGCATGACATTTTGTATGGAGCTATCATGTGAGATGGCCACCTTACCTAGGCCAACCACCTTACCCTTTGAGTTATCACCAAACGTGACGTACTTTCAAGGGCCGTCGTTTTCAGCAAGCTCACGGAACATATCTTTATCTCCGGTCATATGATCAGTACATCCAGTATCAAGAACCCATTCCTTTCCTCCAGCCATGTAGCCGCGAAGATTTGCCATAAGACCAAAGTGTCTCATTGCATCATTAAGATCATAGTCACTGTCATCATCATCCTCGTCATAGTATCCATGTTCAACATCATCTTGTGATTGATCAATTCCTAGAGAGGGTAATTCATTAGACAAATGATCATTTCTATGGTTATCTTTATGAATTCTAATAGCTTTGGAAATGATATTGCTAATGATTCCAACATCTCCTTTGGCACTCGTAAGATTAGTAAGCTCAAATAAGCAGTCACCAAATTTGGGATCATTGGAACTCATCTTAATCAAGGCAATAGACTTATGGAGAATTTCATCTAGATTTTTTAAGGAATAATTTGGAAAGCGTTCCTCAAGAAATCTCCATATAGTGTAGGCACAATCAAAAGTAGGCAAACATTCAATCAAGTTTCTAGGCAAGCCTCTAGTGATAAGATTAACAGTTCTAAGGTTGCGGATCATGTCAATAGACTCATCAATGGTAGGATGCAAAGGATCAACATGAGGTGCACAAGGGCTAGTAATGTACTTGTTCAAATGATATTCATTAAAATTCTCAAGCATTTCATTTTTCCACTCATGAAAATATTCTCCATCAAGAATAGGCACTCTATGTCTAAGACTCCCCAAAGTAGACTCATCCATCTTCCTCAAATGGTGTTTAAACCAAAGCAATGGAGACCAAAACTCTGATACCAATTGAAAGGATCGAGAAGAGGTGTCTAGAGGTGGGTGATTAGACACTAAGTGCTAAAAGTTGCAGTTTTTAACTTCTTTAGGTTGAAGTGGAGTTTTGGCACAAGTTTAACAAACACAATACATATCAAGCAAGCATGCAAAGAGTATATGAGCAGCGGAAAGTAAAGCATGCAACTTGCAAGAATGTAAAGAGATGGGATTGGAGTATGCAAACGCAATTTGGAGACACGGAGATTTTTGAGACGTGGTTCCGATAGGTGGTGCTATCGTACTTCCACGTTGATGGAGACTTCAACCCACGAAGGATAACAGCTGCGCGAGTCCACGGAGGGCTCCACCCACGAAGGGTCCACGAAGAAGCAACCTTGTCTATCCCACCATGGCCGTCGCCCACGAAGGACTTGCCTAACTAGCGGTAGATCTTCATGAAGTAGGCGATCTCCTTGCCCTTAAAACTCCTTGGTTCAACTCCACAATCTTGTCGGAGGCTCCCAAGTGACACCTAGCCAATCTAGGAGACACCACTCTCCAAGAAGTAACAAATGGTGTGTTGATGATGAACTCCTTGCTCTTGTGCTTCAAATGATAGTCTCCTCAACACACAACTCTCTCTCACAGGATATGGATTTGGTGGAAAGAAGATTTGAGTGGAAAGCAACTTGGGAAAGCTAGAGATCAAGATTCATATGGTAAGAATGGAATATCTTGGCCTCAACACAAGTGTAGGTGGTTCTCTCTTAGAAAAAGTAGGTTAGAAGTGTAGGTTTGTTCTGATGGCTCTCTCCACGAATGAAGAGGTGGTGGAGGGGTATATATAGCCTCCACACAAAATCTAACCGTTAGACACAACTTGCCAATCTCGGTGGGACTGAATTGTTAAACTCGGTCGGACTGATTCAGCAAAGCTAGTGACCGTTAGGGTTTTCGGTGGGACCGACTGGATCAACTCGATGGGACCGATGTGCTAGGGTTAGGGTAAATCCAAAACTCGGTTTGGCCGATTACTCAAACTCAGTGGGACCGATTTGGGTAATAAGCGAAACAGAGAGTTGGCCAAGCAAACTCGGTGGGGCCAATTGCATATCTCGGTGGGACCAAAAATATTGCAATGGGTAACAGAGAGTTTGCAAGCCCATCTCGGTGAGACCGAGATCCCATCAGTGAGATCGAACTGATTAGGGTTTCTGGCACTGGCTATGTCAACTGAACTCGGTGGCTCCGGATAGAAAGAATCGGTGGGGCCGAGTTGGATATTTGGTGTGGGACATATTTGGAAGTGAGAAAGTGGTTGAGGGCTTTGGAGCATATCACTAAGCGCTTTGAGCAACCAAGCCATTAAGCAACACCTCATCCCTTCTTAATAGTATTGGCTTTTCCTATAGACTCAATGTGATCTTGGATCACTAAAATAGAAAATGTAGAGCCTTGAGCTTGGAGCTTGAGCCAATCCTTTGTCCTTAGCATTTTGAAGGGGTTCCACATCCTCTAGTCCATGCCACTTCATTGTTGAACTTATCTGAAACATACTAGGTAAAAGTGTTAGTCCAACAAGAGATATGTTGACATTAATTACCAAAACCACCTAGGGAGCACTTGTGCTTTCAGTTGTCATAAGGCCAAGGTACAACTCTGGGTCGTCCTTTTACCGAGGGACACGGCTATTCGAATAGATAAACTTCCCTGCAGGGGTGCACCACATTTCCCAACACGCTCGATCCCCTTTGTCCGGACACACTTTTTTGGGTCATGCCCATCGTCGGAAGATCAACACGTCGGAGCCCTACCTAGGCACAACAGAGAGGTCAGCACGCCGGTCTAAATCCTATGGCGCAGGGGTCTGGGCCCATTGCACACCTGCACATTGCGTGGGCGGCCGGCGCG
Source organism: Triticum urartu (assembly GCF_003073215.2). Taxonomy (NCBI): domain Eukaryota; kingdom Viridiplantae; phylum Streptophyta; class Magnoliopsida; order Poales; family Poaceae; genus Triticum; species Triticum urartu. The sequence goes on from NC_053023.1 coordinate 521,238,257, forward strand.
CGCTGCTCAGTCGCTGACGTCACGAAGGCTTCGGCTAATACCATGACGTCGAGTGCCCTTAATTGTCCCCGCGTAGTTGGTTAGTGCGTATAGGCCAGTAGCCAGACTCAGATCAAATACCTAGATCTCGTTAAGCATGTTATTTTGAAGTAACCGCGAACGCCGACCAGGGCCAGGCCCACCTCTCACCTAATTGGTCTCCGCCTGCCCTGTCGCTCCGCCTCAAGTAATAGTCAGGGGCCGTCGGGAACCTAGGCCCACCACTACCTGGGTGGAACCACCTGCCCCTTCAACCCCCAACATTGGAATCACTCACGGGTACTCAACAAGCCGACCCGACTTTAGTCACCACCTGTATAGTATGTATATATGTATGTATATACCCGTGATCAGCTCCCGAGTGATCACGGCCCGATAGTATAACACGACAGACAGACAAGAATGTAGGGCCACTAATGATAAACTAGCATCCTATACTAAGCATTTAGGATTACAGGTAAGGTATCAACAGCTGTAGCAACAATGACAGGCTATGCATCAGAATAGGATTAACGGAAAGCAGTAACATGCTACACTACTCTAATGCAAGCAGTAGAAAGAGAGTACTCGATATCTGGTGATCAAGGGGTGCCTTGCCTGGTTGCTCTGGCAAGGAGGGGTCGTCATCGATGTAGTCGATCACAAGGGTACCAACAGCGGTCTCGGGGTCTACCGGAAAGAAGTTACGGAGGGGAACACAATAAATAACAGAGCAATCAAAGCATCACAAAGCATAACATGGCAATACGTGGTGCTAGTGGTGACCTAACACAGTACTAAGTGATACCGGCAAAGGGGGGAAGCATCCGGGAAAGGATTCCCAGTGTTTCGCGTTTTCGGATAAACGGACCGGAGGTGGATTGTTGCATGTTCGCTATGCTAGGGACGTGTGGTGGACAAACGGAATGCGTATTCGGATTCGCCTCGTCGTTCTGAGAAACTTTCGTATATAAATTATTTTCATCCGAGTTATGGTTTATTTTATATGATTTTCAAAGCTTTAAATATTTTCTGGATTTATTTCAATTAAATTAATTCGAAAGATATATAACAGACTTCGGCTGAGTGCACCCGGTGCAGTGCACCCAGTAGTGCACAAAGGCTGACCAATGGGCCCTGTTGACTGCCCAGTCAGCAGTCAACGTTGACCCATTGACTGGTCAACAGGGCCCAGGGGGTCCCACACGTCATTGTATGCTTAATCAATTAATAGTTAATTAGCTAACTAATCAGACTAATTAGGTTAGGTTAATTAACATGATTAATTAAATTAATTAATTACTAATTAATTAATTAAGTTATTTTTAATTATTATTGTTTCAAATCCTTTTTTACAAAAAGGGGGTGGGGGCCCCACTGGGTAGTGGCCCAAAGGCCTTGCGGGGCGGGCATAACAGGCGCTGGCGGGGGAGTGAGCGCGCGCTCGTGCTTGAGGGGTGCGACCGGGGCATAGCCCGCCCGGGAGTGGGGCGAGGTCACCGGCGATGGGGGAGCCCGCTAGGCGGGGCAATGGGGAGGCGACGGTGGGCGGTGCGTGTGGGGAGGCCACGCGGCAGGGCGGAGGCGGGGCATGGCGGGAACGGCGGTGGTGGCAGCGCCCGCAGCGGAGGGCGGCCGGGCGAGCGAGATCGACGAGCGCGCGCAGCAAGTCGCGAGGAGCTGCGGGGCGAGGTGAAGGCGGCGATGCGGCTGGTAGAGGCGCGGCCGGCAGCGGCCGGAGGAGCCGCCAGAGGTGTGCTCATGCGACGACGCGCTAATGGACGGCGGTGGGGCGGTCGACGGGTGACGGGGAGATGTGCGAGCGTGTGGCACGCGAGTAGCGACGGGCAACACGGGGCGGGGAGGAGGAGCAGCGGCGATGCGGTGCGCAGCAGCAGGTGTCTGCGGAGGCGGCCGGTGGCGCACTAGCAGCAGCAACAGCTGAGCAGGAGAGGAGTAGTAGAAGCAGAGGAAGCAGCGACAGGGGAAGCAGCAGCATGCGGCAAGGGCGATGCGGTTGGGCGCGGCACGAGCGTAGTGGGGGCGCGGCCGCGGTGTGGTGTAGGCGCGGCCCGGACGCGGCCAGGGGCCGAGGGGAGCACGGACAACGACGCGGTGAGCAGGAGCTCCGACGGCATCAGACACGACGGTGACGGCGGCCTACGGCCGTGGTTCAATGGTAAAAATAGGGAGGACGGGAGGAGAAGCTCACTGCGATCCTATAGAGGTGCTAAGTGGGCTCGGGGAGGGCTCCACGGCGTCGGAGTCGAAGATGAACGGCGTCGGGTCCGAGTTGAAGACGAGCGCATTCCGGTCAGAGGAGAGGCGCTCGGCTCGACCCGATGGCGTAGGCGATGTGGACGACGACGAGGAAGCCGGTGGGCACGTCGGGGAGGCGAACAGGGCTCGGTGACTGTTGGGGATATTACTACTGGGCGTAAACCGGCCTATCTAGGCCGGGTTAACTTCGTCAGTAGTTAAGTATGTTAAAGCCCAAGAAGGCAGATGAGGGCTCAAGGCCCATGGTCGGTTCAAGGCCTGTAGCCATAAACCGGCGTTAGTAGTTAACTTGTATTGTAAGTTAGGGATAAGTAGAGACCAAACCGGACACATCTATGAGCCGGTATTGGGACTCTGTAAACCGACGGGAGTCACCCGTGTATATAAGGGGACGACCCGGCGGCGGTTCAAGGACAACAGACAACAACTCGAGACATAGGCGAAGCTTGTTTGCTCCCTAGTCATCGAAACCCCATCAATTCCATCACAAATAGACGTAGGCTTTTACCTTCATCGAAGGGGCCGAACTAGTATAAACTCTCTTGCGTCCCTGTGTCCGCTTTAACCCCTTCAAACTAACCCGTCGCGATGGCTCCACGACTAAGTCCTTTCACTAGGACATCTGCCGTGACAATTCCATGATAGTGACCGCGGGATCGACGGAGACCATGACGGCAAGGGTGTTCGGCTGTGTGCGGGAAGGAGGATCTGGGGCGAGAGGGGGAGAGTGGGGTTGCTAGGGTTCGCCACTGGGTGGTCGGGGAGGGCTTGTAGGCGAAGGGGAGGAGTTGGATGGCCAGCACGTGGCCGATCCGGCCATGGACGCCGCGGGCGCGAGCTACCTCTTTTAGCACTGCGTTGATTTTCCTCGAAGAGGAAGGGGTGATGCAGCAAAGTAGCGTAAGTATTTCCCTCAGTTTTTGAGAACCAAGGTATCAATCCAGTAGGAGGCTACGCACGAGTCCCTCGTACATGCACAAAACAAATAAATCCTCGCAACCAACGCAAATAGGGGTTGTCAATCCCTATAGGGCCACTTACGAGAGTGAGATCTGATAGATATGATAATATAATATTTTTGGTATTTTTATGATAAAGATGCAAAGTAAAATAAAGGCAACATAAATAGCAAAGTAAATAACTAAGTAGTAGGAGATTAATATGATAAAGATAGACCCGGGGGCCATAGGTTTCACTAGTGGCTTCTCTCGAGAGCATAAGTATTATACGGTGGGTGAACAAATTACTATTGAGCAATTGACAGAATTGAGCATAGTTATGAGAATATCTAGGTATGATCATGTATATAGGCATCACGTCCGAGACAAGTAGACCGACTCCTGCCTGCATCTACTACTATTACTCCACTCATCGACCGCTATCCAGCATGCATCTAGAGTATTAAGTTAAAAACAGAGTAATGCCTTAAGCAAGATGACATGATGTAGAGGGATAGACTCATGCAATATGAAGAAAACCCCATCTTGTTATCCTCGATGGCAACAATACAATATGTGCCTTGCTGCCCTTACTGTCACCGGGAAAGGACACCGCAAGATTGAACCCAAAGCTAAGCACTTCTCCTATTGCAAGAAAAATCAATCTAGTAGACCAAACCAAACTGATAATTCGAAGAGACTTGCAAAGATAACCAATCATACATAAAAGAATTCAGAGAAGATTCAAATATTGTTCATATATAGACTTGATCATAAACCCACAATTCATCGGTCTCAACAAACACACTGCAAAAAGAAAATTACATCGAATAGATCTCCACAAGAGAGGGGGAGAACATTGTATTGAGATCCAAAAAGAGAGAAGAAGACATCTAGCTACTAACTATGGACCCGTAGGTCTGCAGTAAACTACTCACACTTCATCGGAGGGGCTATGGTGTTGATGTAGAAGCCCTCCGTGATCGATGCCCCCTCCGGCGGAGCTCCGGAACAGTCCCCAAGATGGGATCTCGTGGATACAGAAAGTTACGGCGGTGGAATTAGGGTTTTGGCTCCTGTTCTGGTCATTTGGGGGTACGTGGATATATATAGGAGGAAGTACGTCGGTGGAGCAACAGGGGGCCCACGAGGGTGGAGGGCGCGCCTGGAGGGGGGGGGGGCAGGCGCACCCCCTACCTCGTGGCCTCCTGTTAGTTGGCTTGACGTAGGGTCCAAGTCTCCTGAGTAGTATTCGGTGAGAAAATCACGTTCGCGAAGGTTTCATTCCGTTTGGACTCCGTTTGATATTCCTTTTCTTCGAAACCCTAAAACAGGCAAAAAACAGCAATTCTGGGTTGGGCCTCCGGTTAATAGGTTAGTCCCAAAAATAATATAAAAGTGGATAATAAAGCCCAATAATGTCCAAAACAATAGATAATATAGCATGGAGCAATAAAAAATTATAGATACATTGGAGACGTATCAAGCATCCCCAAGCTTAGTTCCTGCTCGTCCTCGAGTAGGTAAATGATAAAAACAGAATTTTTGATGCGGAGTGCTACTTGGCATAATTTTAATGTAATTCTTCTTAATTGTGGTATGAATATTCAGATCCGAAAGATTCAAGACAAAAGTTCATATTGACATAAAAATGATAATACTTCAAGCATACTAACTAAGCAATTATGTATTCTCAAAATAACATGGCCAAAGAAAGTTCATCCCTACAAAATCATATGGTTTAGTCATGTTTCATTTTCGTCACACAAGAATGTTATCATCATCCACAACCCCGATGACAAGCCAAGCAATTGTTTCATACTTTAGTAATCTCAAACCTATAAACTTTCACACAATATATGAGCGCAAGCCATGGACATAGCACTATAGGTGGAATAGAATATAATGAGGGGGGTTATGTGGAGAAGACAAAAAAGGAGGAAGTCTCACATCAACGAGGCTAATCATTGGGCTATGGAGATGCCCATCGATTGATGTTAATGCAAGGAGTAGGGATTGCCATGCAATGGATGCACTAGAGCTATAAATGTATGAAAGCTCAACAAAAGAAACTAGTGGGTGTGCATCCAACTTGCTTGTTCACGAAGACCTAGGGCACTCGAGGAGGCCCATTGTTGGAATATACAAGCCAAGTTCTATAATGAAAAATTCCCACTAGTATATGAAAGTGATAACATGCGATTCTCTCTACTATGAAGATCATGGTGCTACTTTGAAGCACAAGTGTGGCAAAGGATAGTAACATTGTCCCGTCTCTCTTTTTCTCTCATTTTTTTTCTTTTTTTGGGCCTTTTCTCTTTTTTTATGGCCTTTCTCTTTTTTTGGCCTTCTCTTTTTTATGGCCTTTCCTCTCTTTTTTTATATTCCTCACTTGGGACAATGCTCTAGAAAATGATGATCATCACACTTCTATTTATTTACAACTCAATGATTACAACTCGATACTAGAACAAAGATGACTCTATATGAATGCCTCCGGTGGTGTACCGGGATATGAAATGAACCAAGAGTGACATGTATGAAAGAATTATGAACGGTGGCTTTGCCACAAATACTATGTCAACTACATGATCATGCTAAGCAATATGACAATGATGAATGTGTCATGATGAACGGAATGATGGAAAGTTGCATGGCAATATATCTCGGAATGGCTATGGAAATGCCATAATAGGTAGGTATGGTGGCTGTTTTGAGGAAGATATAAGGAGGTTTATGTGTGAAAGAGCATATCATATCACGGGGTTTGGATGCACCGGCGAAGTTTGCGCCAACTCTCAATGTGAGAAAGGGCAATGCACGGTACCGAAGAGGCTAGCAAGGATGGAAGGGTGAGAGTGCGTATAATACATGGACTCAACATTATTCATAAAGAACTCACATACTTATTGCAAAAATCTACAAGTCATCAAAAACCTCGGTACTACGCGCATGCTCCTAGGGGGATAGATTGGTAGGAAAAGACCATCGCTCGTCCCCGACCGCCACTCATAAGGAAGACAATCAAATAACACCTCATGTTTCAAATTTGTTGCATAACGTTTACCATACGTGCATGCTACGGGACTTGCAAACCTCAACACAAGTATTTCTCAATTTCACAACTACTCAACTAGCACGACTTTGATATTATTACCTCCATGTCTCAAAACAATCATCAAGCATCAAACTTCTCTTAGTATTCAACACACTCATAAGAAAGTTTTATTATTAATCTTGCATACCAAGCATATTAGGATTTTAAGCAAATTACCATGCTATTAAGACTCTCAAAATAATCTAAGTGAAGCATGAGAGATAAATAGTTTCTATAAAACAAATCCACCACCGTGCTCTAAAAGATATAAGTGAAGCACTAGAGCAAAATTATATAACTCAAAAGATATAAGCGAAGCACATAGAGTATTCTAACAAATTCCAAATCATGTATGGCTCTCTCAAAAGATGTGTACAGCAAGGATGATTGTGGTAAACTAATAAGCAAAGACTCAAATCATACAAGACGCTCCAAGTAAAACACATATCATGTGGTAAATGAAAATATAGCTCCAAGTAAAGTTACCGATAGAAGTAGACGAAAGAGGGGATGCCTTCCGGGGCATCCCCAAGATTTGGCTTTTACGTGTCCTTAGATTATCTTGGGGGTGCCATGGGCATCCCCAAGCTTAGGCTCTTGCCACTCCTTGTTCCATAATCCATCAAATCTTTACCCAAAACTTGAAAACTTCACAACACAAAACTTAAAGTAGAAAATCTCATGAGCAATGTTAGTGAAAGAAAACAAAAGACCACTTCAAGATACTGTAATGAACTCATTATTTATTTATATGGGTGTTATACCTACTGTATTCCAACTTCTCTATGGTTTATAAACTAATTTACTAGCCACAGATTCATCAAAATAAGCAAACAACACACGCAAAACAGAATCTGTCAAAAACAGAACAGTCTGTAGTAATCTGTAGCTAGCGCAAGATCTGGAACCCCAAAAATTCTAAAATAAATTCCTGGACATGAGTAATTTATATATTAATCATCTTAAAAAATAATTAACTATATATCACTTTCCAAATAAAAATGACAGCAGTTCTCGTGAGCGCTAAAGTTTCTGTTTTTTACAGCAAGTTCAACAAGACTCTCCCAAGTCTTCCCAATGGTTCTACTTGGCACAAACACTAATTAAACACAAAAAACAAAACCAAAACAGAGGCTAAATAATTTATTTATTAAATAACAGCAAGGATAAACATTGGGTTGTCTCCCAACAAGCGCTTTTCTTTAAAGCCTTATAGCTAGGCATAATATTTCTATGATGCTCACATGAAAGACAAGAATTGAAGCACAAAGAGAGCATCATAAAACACGTGAAAAACACATCTAAGTCTAACATACTTCCTATGCATAGGCATCTTATAGGCAAACAAATTATCAAGGCAAGCAAAAACTAGCACATGCAAGTAAGTGGAAAGAAACAATAGCAATCTCAACATAACGAGAGGTAATTTAGTAACATGAAAATTTCTACCACCATATTTTCCTCTCTCGTAATAATTACATGTAGGATCATAAGAAAATTCAACAAAATAGCTATCACATAGAATATTTTCAACATGATCCACATGCATGCAAAGTTGACACTCTTCCAAATAGTGGGATTAACATTAACTAAAGTCATGATCTCTCCAGACCCACTTTCAATAATATTGCAAACACTATTATCAATCTCATATTCATCATCGGGCTTAAATAAATTTTCAAGATCATAAGAATAATCACCCCAATCATGATCATTGCAACAAGTAGAGGACATAGCAAAACTAGCATCCCCCAGCTTAGGATTTTGCATATTATTAGCACAATTTACATAAATAGAATTTGTAATAAAATCATTGCAATCATGCTTTTTATTCAAAGATCTATCGTGAATCGCTTCATAAAGTAATTCATCACACTTTTCAGATTCACAAATTTCAAGCAAAACCTCATAAAGATAATCTAGTGCACAAAACTCACTAGCAATTGGTTCATCATAATTGGATCTCTTAAAAAGATTAGCAAGTGGATGAGGATCCATAGATCTCAGGTTCTCTGTTTAGTAATAAATAAACATCTATTCCAACCATACGAGCAAACAAGAAACGGGCAAAAGAGGAAAATTGGGAAAGAGAAGGGGAACAGAGAGAGAGAGAGGGCGAATAAAACGGCAAGGGTGAAGTGGGGGAGAGGAAAACGAGAGGAAAATGGCAAATAATGTAATGCGGGAGATAAGGGTATGTGATGGGTACTTGGTATGTTGACTTTTGCCTAGACCTCCCCGGCAATGGCGCCAGAAATCCTTCTTGCTACCTCTTTTAGCACTGCGTTGGTTTTCCCCGAAGAGGAAGGGATGATGCAGCAAAGTAGCGTAAGTATTTCCCTCAGTTTTTGAGAACCAAGGTATAAATCCAGTAGGAGGCTACGCGCGAGTCCCTCGTACCTACACAAAACAAATAAATCCTTGCAACCAACGCAAATAGGGGTTGTCAATCCCTATAGAGCCACTTATGAGAGTGAGATCTGATAGATATGATAAGATAATATTTTTGGTATTTTTATGATAAAGATGCAAAGTAAAATAAAGGCAACATAAATAGCAAAGTAAATAACTAAGTAGTAGGAGATTAATATGATAAAGATAGACCCGGGGGCCATAGGTTTCACTAGTGGCTTCTCTCGAGAGCATAAGTATTATACGATGGGTGAACAAATTACTGTTGAGCAATTGACAGAATTGAGCATAGTTATGAGAATATCTAGGTATGATCATGTATATAGGCATCACGTCCGAGACAAGTAGACCGACTCCTACCTGCATCTACTACTATTACTCCACTCATCGACCGCTATCCAGCATGCATCTAGAGTATTAAGTTAAAAACAGAGTAATGCCTTAAGCAAGATGACATGATGTAGAGGGATAGACCCATGCAATACGAAGAAAACCCCATCTTGTTATCCTCGATGGCAACAATACAATACGTGCCTTGCTTCCCTTACTGTCACCGGGAAAGGACACCGCAAGATTGAACCCAAAGCTAAGCACTTCTCCCATTGCAAGAAAAATCAATCTAGTAGGCCAAACCAAATTGATAATTCGAAGAGACTTGCAAAGATAACCAATCATACATAAAAGAATTCAGAGAAGATTCAAATATTGTTCATAGATAGACTTGATCATAAACCCACAATTCATCGGTCTCAACAAACACACCGCAAAAAGAAGATTACATCGAATAGATATCCACAAGAGAGGGGGAGAACATTGTATTGAGATCCAAAAAGAGAGAAGAAGCCATCTAGCTACTAACTATGGACCCGTAGGTCTGAATTAAACTACTCACACTTCATCGGAGGGGCTATGGTGTTGATGTAGAAGCCCTCCGTGATCGATGTCCCCTCCGGCGGAGCTCCAGAACAGGCCCCAATATGGGATCTCGTGGATACAGAAAGTTACGACGGTGGAATTAGGGTTTTGGCTCCTGTTCTGATCATTTTGGGGTACATGGATATATATAGGAGGAAGTACGTCGGTGGAGCAACAGGGGGCCCACGAGGGTGGAGGGCGCTCCTGGGGGGGGGCAGGCGCACCCCCTACCTCGTGGCCTCCTGTTAGTTGGCTTGACGTAGGGTCCAAGTCTCCTGAGTTGTATTCGGTGAGAAAATCACGTTCCCGAAGGTTTCATTCCGTTTGGACTCCGTTTGATATTCCTTTTCTTCGAAACCCTAAAACAAGCAAAAAACAGCAATTCTGGGTTGGGCCTCTGGTTAATAGGTTAGTCCCAAAAATAATATAAAAGTGGATAATAAAGCCCAATAATGTCCAAAATAGTCGATAATATAGCATGGAGCAATGAAAAATTATAGATACGTTGGAGACGTATTAGCGCGTCCAGCGCGTCTCCTGTGAACAGGCGGTAGGAGGAAACCTCATGGTGGGCTGGGCTAGCTACAAGCCTTTTGGGCCTTAAGTGTACATTAGTTAGGTTTCTTCCTCCTTTTCTTTTCTGTTAGCCTTTTTCTTTTCTGTTTCTTTCTTTAATTAGCTTTTGTTTTCCATTTAAAACTTGAACCAGATGACTTTTTGTAAAAAGTGGAGCCTTGACATATAAATACTATGCAATAAGCTGCACTGCCACCAAAAGTCTTGTCCTCAAATAATTTAGTAATTTAATTTATTAATTAGTAAAGGCATTTAAATAATTATGTTTGCTACTATTTTATTTATATTAGAGCATTTAAACACTTTATAAAAATGTGGTTTCTTCACCATAATTACCTATGCATTATTTGTCACCGTTTGTACTTTTTAGTTTTGACATTTGAATTTTTTTTCTAGTTTGACTTTATTTTAAATTTGAATTTTGAATCGGTTTTGAACTACACAAGAGTAACAACAGTAATCGAGGTGACGTGGCATCATTAGGCGAGGGTTATTGTAGCTTAATTATCTGGGCGTCACAGCAACCCAACTATTGACCAAAGACATGATTCAGAGCCAATGCATAAAATGCTAAATTCGGGGCGCCGAACTGTACTTATAAAAAGTGTTCGGACTTTTGTTGCCGTAGCGTGGGGTGCTATGAAGCCCCTGGCAAACATCAAACGTACCGAAGTGTACGGGTGCTACCTGATAGGGTTATCCACAGGGGAGCTGAAAAAGAGAAAAAAAAACAGAAAATGTACAAAGGTAAAAGGCTGGGGTCCTATAGCTCCAGCCCCAAACTATTCTCATTGTAATTTAGTTAGTACGTCAAGGCACATTGATACAGGTAGTGCGATAAGCAATAGGCTATTTGACATGCTGAAACCAAGGGAGAGCTGCATGTGGGTCCTGGAAAATAGGTAGAGTTATCGTTAACGGAATCACCTAAAAAGTCCCCCATATGTCTACGTTTCTTGCCGTCTTGGTGTGTTTATCCTTCAAGAGGACTGATGACTAGACCACCAGATGGTGTCTGTGGGATTGAGACCTGAAAAGGAAACAAGTAAAAGTGAAATTATGTGTGTATCCGATGTTGGTTGAGCCGTACTATGGACCACAAGCTAGCTATGCCTCCATCGATGCCCATGGGATTTTGAGTGCGTAGTTATGTACGCGCGACACGAATGCCACCACTTGATCGGGACTGAGACGGAGGCCGGATTGCTAGTCAAGCTCCTGACGAGCCGAGCTCTCCTGCTGCAGAGTAGTTCGGGCCCTCTTAACGGTGTCTGTGGGCTCGGCAGTCGAATTAAGGTTCTGCTTGAGAAGGCCGCTCTGTACTTCTGCTGCTAAGGCAGCTGTGTGCTTTTCTGTATGGAGGGAGCGTTCCGTATTTCCATTGACCGTTATGACGCCACGTGGACCAGGCATCTTAAGCTTGAGATAAGCATAGTGTGCTACTGCGTTGAATCGAGCAAACATAGTTCGTCCGAGCAGTGCGTGATAGCCGCTCCGGAAGGGGACGATATCGAAGATTAACTCCTCGCATCGGAAGTTGTCCGGAGATCCGAAGACAACCTCTAGTGTGATTGAGCCTGTACATCGGGCCTCTACACCTGGTATGAGTCCTTTGAAGGTAGTCCTGGTCGGCTTGATCCGTGATGGGTTAATGCCCATTTTTCGCGTTGTATCCTGATAGAGCAGATTGAGGCTGCTACCTCCGTCCATAAGGACGCGAGTCAGGTGGAACCCATCAATTATTGGGTCTAGGACCAGTGCGGCTGAGCCACCGTGACGGATACTGGTCGGATGATCCCCGCGATCAAAGGTGATCGGGCATGACGACCATGGATTAAATTTTGGGGCGACTCGCTCTATCGCGTAGACGTCCCTGAGCGCACGCCAGCGCTCCCTCTTGGGGATGTGAGTAGCATATATCATGTTCACCGTTTTGACCTGAGGGGGAAACTTCTTCTGCCCCCCTGTGTTCGGTTGCCGGGTCTCTTCGTCATCATCCTCGCTTTGAGATCCCTTTTCCCTCGCTTTGCGATCCCTTTTCCCTGTTCTCGGCGTTTAACTTGCCGGCCTGTTTAAAAACCCAACAATCTCTATTTGTATGATTGGGTGGTTTGTCCGGGGTGCCATGAATCTGGCACGGAAGATCAAGTATGCGGTCCAAACTGGATGGGCCTAAATTGTTCTTTTGGAACGGCTTCCTCCCCTGACTAGACTTAGAGCCACTGAATCTGGCATTGACTGCCGTGTCCTTGGTGTTATCACTGTTGTTTCGACGCTTGTATCTATTGCGTCGAGACTTGTCTTTGCTACTTTTAGCTTTAGGGGTGTCGGTGTCGCTTGCATTGTTTTTGCTATGGGCCAACCAACTGTCCTCGCCCGCACAAAAGCGGGTCATGAGTGCCGTGAGTGTCGCCATGGATTTTGGCTTTTCTTGGCCGAGGTGGCGAGCGAGCCATTCGTCGCGGATGCTGTATTTGAAGGCTGCTAGGGATTCGACATCCGGACAATCGACGATTTGGTTCTTTTTAGTTAAGAACCTAGTCCAGAATTTCATGGCGGACTCTCCGGGCTGTTGAACTATATGGCTTAAGTCATCAGCGTCCGGAGGTCGAACATATGTACCTTGTAAGTTATCGAGGAAGGCCTCTTTCAAGTCCTCCCAGCTGCCAATAGAATTTTCAGGCAGAGTGTTGAGCCAATGCCGAGCTGCCCCGTTGAGTTTTAAAGGGATGTATTTGATGGTGTGGAGGTCATTGCCGCGGGCCATATGAATGTGGAGAATGAAGTCTTTGATCCACACCGCGGGGTCCGTGGTTCCATCGTATGATTCTATATTCACGGGTTTGAACCCTTCTGGGAATTCATGATCCATGACCTCATCAGTGAAGCAATGAGGGTGTGTGGCGCCTCTATATCAGGCCCGTCTGCGGTGTTCAGCTCGCGCATGACTAAGTTTGTCACGTCTGAATAGGTGTTCGTCATCGCGTGTCGAGGCACGTCCTCGCGATCCTTATATTGATCTGGTATGTCCTGCTTTATTGTTCAGGTTTTGCCTGAGGTCATATGTATGACCGTGAGCTAATTCACCTCTACCTGTGCGATGAGGCGGGGCTGGCTGGTGTTCGGTGTGAGTTGCCGTTTTGTCCCGACCACGTGGTGGTCGGTCAGCCACATTGTACGATGGAGGTATGTATTCCGGAGCCTCCTCGTCAAACTGAGGTAGCAATTTGCGCTTTGGGTAGCTTTTGGTTGGGCGCTTGAGGCCGTATTCTTCGGCTGCTAGGACATCGGTCCATTTATCATTGAGCAGATCTTGGTCAGCTTGAAGCTGCTGCTGCTTCTTTTTTAGGCTCCTTGCAGTGGCGATTAGCTGGCGCTTGAAATGCTCCTGCTCAAGAGGTTCCTCAGGCACGATGAAATCGTCTGTGCCGAGGCTCACCTCATCCTCAGAGAGCGGAAGATAACTTCCGTCCTCTAAGTCTTCGTGCGTGGCCTACTTACCAGGGCTAGCCTGCCCATCTTCCCGTTCATCTTGTTCATTAGTTGTTTCAACGGGGTCTTCGTTGTCTTTGGCACCTTCTGGAGTGTTATCTTCTCCTGTGTCGGTGTTGTTGTCTTTACTACGGCGTGACTTACAGCGGCGCCGCTGACGCCGGCTTTTGGATTGTATTTTGAAAGGTTTATGCTCAGCTGGATCTTCCTTGTCATCGCCTCTGTTCTCCTTTGGTGTATCCACCATGTATACATCATACGAGGAAGTGGCCGTCCAGCGTCCGGTGAATGGCGGGTTCTGGGCCTCTTCTTCTCCGGTATCGCCGTCCATACCGTCGATGTCCTCGGAGTCGTAATCAAGTGTGTCGGTCAAATCCTCGACCGTGGCTATGAAGTGGGTGGCGGGTGGGAAGCAAAATTCTCCACCATCAGCCCCTAGTTCGGGCCAGATGTAGTTTGGCTGTGAATCCTCCGTCAAGGACAGTTTTTTTAATGAGTTTAGCATGTCGCCCAAAGGCGAGTGCTGGAAGATGTTTGCGGCGCTGAATTCGAAGATCGATAAACGATCAGGTTCGACATCCGCAGGCCCACATGGTTCGAAACTTACGGCCGGAGACGAGTCTGGAGTTCCAGTAGCACAGGTATCATGTGAGATCAAGTCTATGTGCGGCTCCAACGCCAGGGAATCTATGGCCTCCGTGGCGGGGTTGAGCTTCCAATCCTCGGATGCCGCAGTGTGCTCTGGATCTAAGGCCGGAGTGGTCACAAAAGCTATCTCCTAGATGCGTCTGATGACAGATTTAGGTCATGTTCGTCAAGGTGACCGGAAGCGGTCGCCGTGGTATCGAATCCGGCGAAGATTAAATCTCCACGGATGTCCGTAACATAGTTCAAACTCCCAAATCTGACCTGAAGGCCAGGGGCGTAGCTATCGATCTGCTCCAGGTGGCCAAGCGAGTTGGCCCATAGTGCAAAGCCGCCGAACACGAAGATTTGTCCGGGGAGGAAAGTTTCTCCTTGGACAGCGTCACTATCGACATTTGAAGGGGCCATCGAACCTTTCGTCGATGGCACAGTGGAACTCTCAATGAAAGCACCAATGTCGGTGTCAAAACCGGCGGATCTTGGGTAGGGGGTCCCGAACTGTGCGTCTGAGGTCGATGGTAACATGAGACAGGGGACATGATGTATACCCAAGTTCGGGTCCTCTCTAGGAAGGTAATACCCGACGTCCTTCTTGATTGATATTGACGAATACGAATATTACAAGAGTTGATCTACCTCGAGATCGTAATGGCTAAATCCTAGAGGTCTAGCTTATATGGCTATGGTAATGAATATCTCTCCCTCCGGACTAAGTCCTCCGGTTTATATAAGCACCGGGAGGATCTAGGGTTACACATGGTCGGTTACAAAGAAAGGAATCTACATATACGGTTGCCAAGCTTGCCTTTCACGCCAAGGAGAGTCCCATCCGGACACGGGTGCAATCGTCGGTCTCCGTATCTTCACAACCCATCAGTCCGACCCATGGCTAACTGGCTGGATGCCCGAGGATCCCTTAGTCCAGGCCTCCCTCACTAGACCTCCATGAGGAGGATGTTGATGATGCGATCGTTGATGAGGAGGTTCTTGATTTACAGGAGAGCATTTGTTGGCTTGCCCAAGCTAGGGTCCAGAGATAAAAAAAATTTTGAACCAGCCGGATTTCTTCTGTGATATGCATGTGATTATACCCATATGAGGTTCAGATCAATACATGATGTCTACTACACAACCTTCTTCTTGTAAACGTTGTTGGGCCTCCAAGTGCAGAGGTTTGTAGGACAGTAGCAAATTTCCCTCAAGTGGATGACCTAAGGTTTATCAATTCGTAGGAGGCGTAGGATGAAGATGGTCTCTCTCAAGCAACCCTGCAACCAAATAACAAAGAGTCTCTTGTGTCCCCCAACACACCCAATACAATGGTACATTGTATAGGTGCACTAGTTCGGTGAAGAGATGGTGATACAAGTGGTATATGGATGGTAGATAAAGGTTTTTGTAATCTGAAAATATAAAAACAGCAAGGTAACTAATGATAAAAGTGAGCACAAACGGTATTGCAATGTGTTGAAACAAGGCCTAGGGTTCATACTTTCGCTAGTGCAGGTTCCTTCAACAATAATAATAATTGGATCATATAACTATCCCTCAACATGCAACATAGAGTCACTCCAAAGTCACTAATAGAGGAGAACAAACGAAGAGATTATGGTAGGGTACGAAACCACCTCAAAGTTATTCTTTCCAATTAATCCGTTGGGCTATTCCTATAAGTGTCACAAACAGCCCTAGAGTTCGTACTAGAATAACACCTTAAGACACAAATCAACCAAAACCCTAATGTCACCTAGATACTCCAATGTCACCTCAAGTATCCGTGGGTATGATTATATGATATGCATCACACAATCTCAGATTCATCTATTCAACCAACACATAGAACCTCAAAGAGTGCCCCAAAGTTCCTACCGGAGAATCACAACGAAAACGTGTGCCAACCCCTATGCATAGGTTCATGGGCGGAACCCGCAAGTTGATCACCAAAACATACATCAAGTGAATCACGCGATATCCCATTGTCACCACAGATACGCACGGCAAGACATACATCAAGTGTTCTCAAATCTTTAAAGACTCAATCCGATAAGATAACTTCAAAGGGGAAACTCAATCCATTACAAGAGAGTAGAGGGGGGAGAAAACATCATAGGATCCAAATATAAAAGCAAAGCTCGCGATACATCAAGATTGTAACACCTCAAGAACACGAGAGAGAGAGAGAGATCAAACACATAGCTACTGGTACATACCCTCATCCCCGAGGGAGAACTACTCCCCCCTCGTCATGGAGAGCACCGGGATGATGAAGATGGCCACCGGAGAAGGATTCCCCCTCCGGTAGGGTGCCGGAACGGGTCTAGATTGGTTTTCGGTGGCTACGAAGGCTTCTGGCGGTGGAACTCCTGATCTATTGTGCTCCCTGATCGTTTTAGGGTATATGGAGATATATAGCCGGAAGAAGTACATCATGGGGGCCACGAGGGGCCCATGAGGGTGGAGGGCACGCCCAGGGGGTGGGCGCGCCCCCTGCCTCGTGGCTTCCTCGTTGATCCCCTGATGTGCACTCCAAGTCTTCTGGGCTTCTTCTGATCTGAAAATAAGTTCCGTGAAGTTTCAGGTCAATTGGACTCCGTTTGATTTTCCTTTTCTGCGATTTTCTAAAACAAGGAAAAAACAGAAACTGGCACTGGGCTCTGGGTTAATAGGTTAGTCCCAAAAATCATATTAAATAGCATATAAAACATCCAAGGTTGATAATATAATAGCATGGAACAATCAAAAATTATAGATACATTGGAGACTTATCAACATCCCCAAGCTCAATTCCTGCTCGTCCTCGAGTAGGTAAATGATAAAAATAGAATTTTTTGATGTGGAATGCTACCTAACATATTTATCTAAGTAATTCTCTTCATTTTGGCGAGAATATTCAGATCCATTAGATTCAAGACAAAAGTTTAATATTGACATAATAATAATAATACTTCAAGCATACAAACTAAGCAATTATGTCTCTTCAAAATAACATGGCCAAAGAAAGTTATCCCTACAAAATCATATAGTCTGGCTATGCTCCATCTTCATCACACAAAATATTTAAATCATGCACAACCCCAATGACAAGCCAAGCAATATACTTTTGATGTTCTCAAACTTTTTCAATCTTCACGCAATACATGAGCGTGAGCCATGGACATAGCACTATAGGTGGAATAGAATGGTGGTTGTGGAGAAGACAAAAATGAGAAGATAGTCTCACATCAACTAGGCGTATCAACGGGCTATGGAGATGCCCATCAATAGATATCAATGTGAGTGAGTAGGGATTGCCATGCAAGAGATGCACTAGAGCTATAAATGTATGAAAGCTCAACAAAAGAAACTAGTGGGTGTGCATCCAACTCGCTTGTTCACGAAGACCTAGGGCATTTTGAGGAAGCCCATCATTGGAATATACAAGCCAAGTTCTATAATGAAAGATTCCCACTAGTATATGAAAGTGACAACATAGGAGACTCTCTATCATGAAGATCATGGTGCTACTTTGAAGCACAAGTGTGGTAAAAGGATAGTAGCATTGTCCCTTCTCTCTTTTTCTCTCATTTTTTTATTTTTTTATTTGGGCCTTCTCCTTTTTTATGCCTCTTTTTTATTATTTTTTATTTGGGCTTCTTTGGCCTCTTTTATTTTTTGTAAAGTCCGGAGTCTCATCCCGACTTGTGGGGGAATCATAGTCTCCATCATCCTTTCCTCACCGGGACAATGCTCTAATAATGATGATCATCACACTTTTATTTACTTACAACTCGATACTTAGAACAAGATATGACTCTATATGAATGCCTCCGGCGGTGTACCGGGATGTGCAATGACTCATGAGTGACATGTATGAAAGAATTATGAACGGTGGCTTTGCCACAAACACGATGTCAACTACATGATCATGCAAAGCTATATGACAATGATGGAGCGTGTCATAATAAACGGAACAGTGGTAAGTTGCAAGGCAATATATCTCGGAATGGCTATGGAGATGCCATAATAGGTAGGTATGGTGGCTGTGTTGAGGAAGGTAAATGGTGGGTTTATGGTGCCGGCGAAAGTTGCGCGGTACTAGAGAGGCTAGCAATGGTGGAAGGGTGAGAGTGCGTATAATCCATGGACTCAACATTAGTCATAAAGAACTCACATAATTATTGCAAAAATCTATTAGTTATTGAAAGAAAGTACTACGCGCATGCTCCTAGGGGGATAGATTGGTAGGAAAATACCATCGCTCGTCCCTGACCGCCACTCATAAGGAAGACAATCAATAAATAAAGCATGCTCCGACTTCATCACATAACGGTTCACCATACGTGCATGCTACGGGAATCACAAACTTTAACACAAGTATTTCTCAAATTCACAACTACTCAACTAGCATTACTCTAATATCACTACCTCCATGTCTCAAAACAATCGTCAAGCATCAAACTTCTCTTAGTGTTCAATGCACTATATGAAAGTTTTTATTATACCCATCTTGGATGCCCATCATATTAGGACTAGTTTCATAACCAAAGCAAACTACCATGCTGTTATAAAGACTATCAAAATGATATAAGTGAAGAATGAGAGTTCATTAATTTCTATAAAATAAAACCACCACCGTGCTCTAAAAATATATAAGTGAAGCACTAGAGCAACAACAAACTACTCCGAAAGATATAAGTGAAGATCAATGAGTAGTCGAATAATTATGCAACTATATGAAGACTCTCTAACATTTAATAATTTCAGATCTTGGTATTTTATTCAAACAGCAAGCAAAACAAAAGAAAATAAAATGACGCTCCAAGCAAAACACATATCATGTGACGAATAAAAATATAGCTCCAATTAAAGTTACCGATGAACGAAGACGAAAGAGGGGATGCCTTACGGGGCATCCCCAAGCTTAGGCTCTTGGTTGTACTTGAATATTACCTTGGGGTGCCTTGGGAATCCCCAATCTTAGGCTCTTGCCACTCCTTATTCAATAGTCCATCGAATCTTTACCCCAAACTTGAAAACTTCACAACACAAAACTTAAAGTAGAAAACTCATGAGCTCCGTTAGCGAAAGAAAACAAAACACCACTTCAAGTTACTGTAATGAACTCATTCTTAATTCATATTGGTGTTAAACATACTTTATTCCAACTTCTATATGGTCCATACCCTCCGATACTACTCATAGATTCATCAAAATAAGCAAACAACACATCGAAAACAGAATCTGTCAAAAACAGAACAGTCTGTAGTGATCTGGATCAAACGTATACTTCTGGAACCCCGAAAATTCTAAAATAAATTTCTGGACCTGAGGAATTTATATATTAATCATCTTCAAAAAGAATTAACTAAATATCACTCTCCAAATAAAAATGGCAGCAATTCACGTGAGCGCTAAAGTTTCTGTTTTTTACAGCATGATCATAAAGACTTCACCCAAGTCTTCCCAAAGGTTCTACTTGGCACAAACACTAATTAAAACATAAAACCACATCTAAACAGAGGCTAGATGAATTATTTATTACTAAACAGGAGCAAGAAGCAAGGAACAAAAATAAAATTGGGTTGCCTCCCAACAAGCGCTGTCGTTTAACGCCCCTAGCTAGGCGTGATGATTTCAATGATGCTCACATAAAAGTTAAGAATTGAAACATAAAGAGAGCATCATGAAGAATATGACTAGCACATTTAAGTCTAACCCACTTCCTATGCATTGGGATTTTGTGAGCAAACAACTTGTGGGTACAAGAATCAATTTGCATAGGAAGGTAAAACAAGCATAACTTCAAAACTTTAAGCACATAGAGAGGAAACTTGATATTATTGCAATTCCTACAAGCATAAGTTCCTCCCTCATAATAATTTTCAGTAGCATCATGAATGAATTCAACAATATAATTCAACAATATAATTCCTACGAGCATAAGTTCCTCCCTCATAATAATTTTCAGTTTGCTTATGGGGGAGATATCTTTTTACCTCTCTTCCTTTTTCTTTTCTTCTTCTTCACCACATCATGTGTGGGTTCAATCCTCTTTTTGGAGCTCATTATTAATGAGATTGGTTGAATAGGAGGCTCTTCCTCGTTACCTGATTCATCATAATAAATAATAGGAGGGTATTGGGAAGTCTCTTCCCTTTCATTAGTATTATCTTCATCTTCTATTTGTTTTCTTTTCTTTATGTAGTTGGCAATATAAGGATTTTCAATACAATTCACCGCACAATACATATAAATTTCCTCTAGATCAAAACCAAGAAGTTTATAACGGGAAAATTCTGGAAGATGCTTAGTTATACGTTTCATTTCTTCATAGCCCATAAGCAAACTAAGTTCATTATAATGTGCAAGGGAAATCAAGTCATCACAATTTTTGGACACGATTAGATCATGAAACAATTTGCATCGGATAGCTAAATGACCCTGTTCATTGCAAAGTCCACAAGTACGGCCAAGAAAATGTAAATCTTCAGCACAAACATCTAGCCTTTCTTGCAACAATTTAGTTTCTAAGTGCTTATGCCTCTTGCAATATCTATCTTCCCTATTTGGTGTGTACTTGCAAACCCAATGCACTCCACAAAAATTGACATGTTTACAGGAGACATTTTCATCATAACTAGTGCAATCATCATTAGTACTATGGATATTCAAAGAGTTCATACTAACATCATTGCAATCATGCTCATCATACAAATATTTAGTGCCAAACATTCTAATGCATTTTTCTTCTAGCACTTTGGCACAATTTTCCTTTCCATCATACTCACGAAAGATATTAAAAAGATGAAGCGTATGAGGCAAACTAAATTCCATATTGTTTGTAATTTTCTTTTATAAACTAAACTAGTTCTAAAACAAGAAAAAGAAGATTCGGTTGCAAGATCTAAAGATATACCTTCAAACGCTAACCTCCCCGGCAACGGCGCCAGAAAAGAGGTTGATGTCTACTACACAACCTTCTTCTTGTAGACGTTGTTGGGCCTCCAAGTGCAGAGGTTTGTAGGACAGTAGCAAATTTCTCTCAAGTGGATGACCTAAGGTTTATCAATCCGTAGGAGGCGTAGGATGAAGATGGTCTCTCTCAAGCAACCCTGCAACCAAATAACAAAGAGTCTCTTGTGTCCCCAACACACCCAATACAATGGTAAATTGAATAGGTGCACTAGTTCGGCGAAGAGATGGTGATACAAGTGGTATATGGATGGTAGATAAAGGTTTTTGTAATCTGAAAATATAAAAACAGCAAGGTAACTAATGATAAAAGTGAGCACAAACGGTATTGCAATGTGTTGAAACAAGGCCTAGGGTTCATACTTTCGCTAGTGCAAGTTCCTTCAAAAATAATAACATAATTGGATCATATAACTATCCCTCAACATGCAACAAAGAGTCACTCCAAAGTCACTAATAGCGGAGAACAAACGAAGAGATTATGGTAGGGTACGAAACCACCTCAAAGTTATTCTTTCCAATCAATCAGTTGGGCTATTCCTATAAGTGTCACAAATAGCCCTAGAGTTCGTACTAGAATAACACCTTAAGACACAAATCAACCAAAACCCTAATGTCACCTAGATACTCCAATGTCACCTCAAGTATCCGTGGGTATGATTATACGATATGCATCACACAATCTCAGATTCATCTATTCAACCAACACATAGAACCTCAAAGAGTGCCCCAAAGTTCCTATCGGAGAATCACGATGAAAACGTGTGCCAACCCCTATGCATAGGTTCATGGGCGGAACCCGCAAGTTGATCACCAAAACATACATCAAGTGAATCACGCGATATCCCATTGTCGCCACAGATACGCATGGCAAGACATACATCAAGTGTTTTCAAATCTTTAAAGACTCAATCCGATAAGATAACTTCAAAGGGGAAACTCAATCTATTACAAGAGAGTAGAGGGGGAGAAAACATCATAGGATCCAAATATAAAAGCAAAGCTCATGATACATCAAGATCGTAACACCTCAAGAACACGAGAGAGAGAGAGAGAGAGAGATCAAACACATAGCTACTGGTACATACCCTCAGCCCCGAGGGAGAACTACTCCCTCCTCGTCATGGAGAGCACTGGGATGATGAAGATGGCCATCGGAGAAGGATTCCCCCTTCGGCAGGGTGCCGGAACGGGTCTAGATTAGTTTTCGGTGGCTACGGAGGCTTCTGGCGGCGGAACTCTCGATCTATTGTGCTCCCTGATCGTTTTAGGGTATATGGAGGTATATAGGCGAAAGAAGTACGTCATGGGGGCCACGAGGGGCCCACGAGGGTGGAGGGCGCGCCCAGGGGGGTGGGCACGCCCCTTGCCTCGTGGCTTCCTCGTTGATCCCCTGACGTGCACTGCAAGTCTTCTGGGCTTCTTCTGATCCAAAAATAAGTTCCGTGAAATTTCAGGTCAATAGGACTCCGTTTGATTTTCCTTTTCTGCGATATTCTAAAACAAGGAAAAAACAAAAAACTGGCACTGGGCTCTGGGTTAATAGGTTAGTCCCAAAAATCATATGAAATAGCATATAAATGCATATAAAACATCCAAGGTTGATAATATAATAGCATGGAACAATAAAAAATTCTAGATACGTCGGAGACGTATCAATACAAAACAAGAATATTACACATCTCATAATTTCTTCATGGTATTAGAGTGGTTAGTCTCACGACGCCAATCCTATGTTTCTCTACCACTTCCATAGCGCGCCGCCCCCGGGGAGATTAATATCCACTCCTCGGGGATGCGGCACTCAATCGATCAAACATTAGATCAATTCTTTTAGACTAGATTAATTCCAAAATTTTGAAATTCTAGTAGATTGATTTTATTTAGCCACCAATAAATCCCACGATCCTCAACATCTGATGAAAATTTGCAGGGAAATTGCAACGTCATCAAGAGCTTCATCAACTCTTGCGGGATCCGCCATCTCCGGTGTCAGCGACATGCGGCATCGATCTTCACAGGATTCGTTCCACATGAACGCTGGACGACAACAGCGTCGTTGTTCCACAAGTGTGCGCCTTGAGCCGTTGCATGTACGGCTTGAGCCCTTACGATGGATTTAGAAATGCTGATGAAGTGGGGATCTTCCATATGCCCATATGGCTTCAGATACACAAACTTCCAGATGGCTACTGCGGGAAGGACTTGATAGAAAAGCTCCTCAAAAATGTGAGGGAAGTTCTGGATGTTAGGATCAATGGAAACTCGCGGGGTGATCATGTGCGAGTTCATGTCAAACATGATGTTTGTAAAACACTCACAACATTTGTTAGCATTTTCAAGGGTAAAGCTCATCAGATCTATGCGGTCAAATATGAAAAACTAGCATGGTTTTGCAGTGCATGTGGCATCATAGGGCATGAACATAAGGAGTGTGGTACTGGTGTGTTCGTATGTTGATCCGCCAGTGCTAATAAGATCACTCTGGGAGTCCACTTGTGATGCTTCTGATCGTAATGTGTCGCGGGATAAAGGGACAGCTACAATGCCAAATCAGACAGGACTAGATGGTGATTTTTTTAGCACTGCTACCAGCGCGATCAAGCCTATAGGTAATACTAACAGGATTTAGATAAGTCCAATAGGAAGAGGTTGATCATGGATGGCAATACAACTGTAGCAAGCAAACAGGACCGACAAAAACACAGCCAGTGGATTGCTGCCGCTTATTAATGGGAAGGAGAAGGTGCTCTGATGATGCTTCTCCAACAAACAGTTCAAGTAGCAAGGGGTGAAGAAGGATGGTGACTGAGGGAGTCCTGGATTAGGGGGTCTCCGGATAGCCGGACTATATCCTTTGGCCAAACTGTTGGACTATGAAGACATAAGATTGAAGACTTCGTCCCGTGTCCGGATGGGACTCTACTTGCCGTGGAAGGCAAGCTAGGCAATACTGATATGTATATCTCCTCCTTTGTAACCGACCTTGTGTAACCCTAGCCCCCTCCGGTGTCTATATAAACCGGAGGGTTTTAGTCCGTAGGACAACATACAATCATACCATAGGCTAGCTTTTAGGGTTTAGCCTCTCCGATCTCGTGGTAGATCAACTCTTGTACTACTCATATTATCAAGAATAATCAAGCAGGACATAGGGTTTTACCTCCATCAAGAGGGCCCGAACCTGGGTAAAACATCGTGTCCCCTGCCTCCTATTACCATCCGCCTTAGACGCACAGTTCGGGACCCCCTACCCAAGATCCGCCGGTTTTGACACCAACATTGGTGCTTTCATTGAGAGTTCCTCTGTGTCGTTGCCATTAGGCTTGATGGCTCCTTCGATCATCGATAGCGATGCAGTCCAGGGTGAGACTTTTCTCCCCAGACAGATCTTTGTATTCGGCGGCTTCGCACTGCGGGCCAACTCGCTTGGCCATCTGGAGCAGATCGAGAGTTACGCCCCTGGCCATCAGGTCAGGTTTGGAAGCTTAAACTACATGGCCGATATCCGCTGAGACTTCATCCTCGACGGATTCGAGCCCCTGCCTTGCGCGCCACATGGTCACGATGAGTATGATTTAGCTCTACCATCAGAAAGTGTTCAGGAGATCGCACCGGCAACCGTTCCGACCCTCAATTCGGAACCAGTTGCGCCATCCATGGACGGGTGGATAGACCCTGCCACGGAGGCCGTATCCTCAGCAGCGATCGAGCCGAATATCGACCTTACCCTTCATGAGAGCTGTGATGCCACACTGACGGATCCTTCCCCGGCCACGGACTCCGAACCGCCTGCGCCTGTGCCTATCGAATCTAACTGGGCGCCAATCATGGAGTTTACCTCCGCGGATATTTTTCAGCACTCGCCCTTCGGCGACATATTGAACTCATTAAGGTCTCCTTGTCAGGAGAATCCTGGCCGAACTATGTCCAGCAGGATTGGGATGCGGATGACGAAGAAATTCGCCACCCACCCACCACCCACTTAGTAGCCACTTTCGACGACTTAACCGACATGCTCGACTTTGACTCCAAAGACATCGACGGTATGGGCGACGATGCGGGAGACGAAGAGGAACCCACTGCCCACAGGTCACACGACAGCCACCTCATCATATGATATATATACATGGTGGACACACCCAAAGAAGGCAATAGCGACGAGACAACGGAGGATGACCCCTCCAAGAAGCAACCCAAGCGCCGACGTCAGCGGCGCCGCTCTAAGTCTCGCCAAAGCAAAAGTGGTGACACCGGCACAGGAGATAATACCACTCTGGGCAGTGCCGAAGACGACAACAATCCCCTCCAGCAAGATTTAGGGCAGGAGGATGGAGAAGCCAGCCCTCCAGAGAGAGCGGCAGATGGAGAGGCGGAGGATGATAATTACATGCCTCCCTCCGAAGATGAGGCAAGCCTCGACGATGACGAATTCGTCGTGCCTGAGGATCCCGTCGAACAAGAGCGCTTCAAGCGCCGGCTTATAGCCACGACAAATAGCTTGAAGAAAAAGCAACAACAGCTTCAAGCTGATCAAGATTTGCTAGCTGACAGATGGACTGAAGTCCTTGCGGCCGAGGAATATAAACTCAAACGCCCCTCCAAGAGTTACCCAAAGCGTAGGTTGCTACCCCGACTGGAGGAGGAAGCACTCAAACCTACATCTCCAACATATGATGCAGCTGACCGGCCACCTCGTGGCCGCGACAGAGAGGCATTTCAGCCAAAAACTCAGCCTGCACCCCGACGCCACTCAAATAAAAATGACAAGGCATGGGGAAACATGCTAGACCTGTGAGACGTATTGGAGGACAAAGCAAAACATGCAAGATCTATCTACGGATCACGAGGGCGCGCCAATATGCGAGACGATAACCGTCACGCCGGATACAGTAAAAGTAAATCCGGTCGGGCCAAACACAGCGGGTAAGACTCATGTGAGCTGCATCGCGATATAGCCCAGTACAGAGGCGCCGCACACCCCCTATGCTTCACAGACGAAGTAATAGATCACCAAATCCCAGAGGGTTTCAAACCCATTAATATCGAATCATACAACGGCACAACAGATCCTGCGGTATGGATCGAGGATTTCCTCCTGCACATCCACATGGCCCGCGGTAATGATCTACACGCCATCAAATACCTCCCAGTCAAGCTCAAAGGACCAGCTCGGCATTGGCTCAACAGCTTGCCAGTAGAGTCCATTGGCTGTTGGGAAGATCTGGAAGCCGCATTCCTCGAGAACTTCCAGGGCACTTATGTGCGACCGCCAGATGCCGATGACTTGAGCCACATAATTCAGCAGCTAGAGGAATCGGCCAGGCAATTCTGGACACGGTTCCTAACAAAGAAGAATCAAATCTTTGACTGTCCGGATGCAGAGGCCCTAGCAGCTTTTAAGCATAACATCCGCGACGAGTGGCTTGCCCCGCACCTTGGCCAGGAAAAGCCGAAATCTATGGCAGCCCTCACGACACTCATGACCCGCTTTTGTGCGGGAGCAGACAGCTGGCTGGCTCGTAGCAATAACATATCAAAGAACCATGGTACTTCGGATACCAAGGATGGCAATGGCAGGTCATGCCGCAACAAACACAAGCGCTGCATTAACGGCGACAATACAGAGGATACGTCAGTCAATGCCGGATTCAAAGGCTCTAAACCCGGTCAGCGGAAAAAGCCATTTAAAAGAAGCACTCCGGGCCCGTCCAGTTTGGACTGTATACTCAATTGCTCGTGTCAAATACACGGCACCCCCGACAAGCTAGCCAACCACACCAACAGGGATTGTTGGGTATTCAAGCAGGCCGGCAAGTTAAATGCCGAAAACAAAGATAAGGGGTCGCATAGCGATGACAAGGAGGAGCCCCGGCATCCGAACACCGGAGGACAGAATAGGTTCCCCCCCACAAGTGCGGACGGTGAACATGATATACGCAACCCAAATCCCCAAGAGGGAGCGGAAGCGTGCGCTAAGGGACGCATATGTGTTGGAGCCATGTAACGCCCGGGTAATTAAGCTACAGTGAACCTCTGCTAATGATGCCACGTCACCTCGATTACTGTTCCTAGTCTCGTGCTAGTTCGAAACTGATTCAAATTCAAATTCAAAATCAACCAAAGAATAAAAACTTTTCAAAATTTAAGACAAAATGTTCGGGGTGTGCAAATAAATGCCTAGGAATTTATGGTGTGGGATCCATGCCTTTGTAAAAGACCTAAATACTTAAAATGAATTAAAACAGAAAAGAAAATAAAAAAAAAACTAAACTAACAAAAAAAAGGAAAAAGCCCCCCCCCCGCTGGGCCAACTGGCCCAGCTGGCCTCAGCCGACCGAACGGGCCGCCCCCCCCCCTCGGCCCAGCCAGTGGCCTGCCAGGCCGGCCCACTCCCTCCCCTGGCCTATAACCCCGTGGGGGCACCGAACCCTAGCACGATCCCCATTCCCCCCCTCGCACTCCTCTCTCTCCCTCCTCTGCCCGATCTGGATCGGGGCGAACCCCCCCGATCCCATCGGCCCGACGCCGCCGTCGATCCCCGTCGCCCCGCCGCCGTTCACCATCGCCACCGCCACCGCGCTCCCCGTCCTCCTCTGGACGCCGCCGTGCCGCTGCCACCGCCCCGCGTGCCTCGGCCTCCTCCTCGCCCCGTGCCGAGGCCGCCGTTCCAGCGCCGCGCCCCCGACCTCGTCGCCCGCCGCCCTCGTCGCCGGACCGCCCCGTCGCCGCCGAACGCCTCCTCGTCCTCCTCCACGCCGGTCTTCCCCGACCGCCCCGAGCCCACTGCCCCGTTGCCCTACTCCCCCCCCCCGTGAGCTACCCCCTTCGCCCTCCTCTCCCCCTAGGTCGCCTCGGCCGTCGCCGCTCGACGCGCTCCGGCGCCACCGTCGCCCGCGCCGGGCCGTCCCGCCCCCGGCCCCTCCCCGCTTCCCCGTGCGGCTCCCCTGCCGCGGCCGCCGCGCTCGGCCTTGCTCTGTTGCTCTGCTCCTCCGCCGCCCGCGCCATCGCCCCGCCTCGCCTCGCCGCTGCCGCTGTCGTCCCAGGCGGCCGGGCTTGCCGTGCCCGTGGCCGGCCCCCCTGCCCATCTGGGCATTTGCCAATCGGGCTGGGTGCCTGCGCCCGGAACCCGCGCGCCCGAACCGCTGTGGCCCTTTGGGCCGCTGACATGTGGGGCCCGGCCCCAGAACGATAAAAAAACAGAGCAAAAAAAAGGGAATTAATAATTAATTAATTAATTAGTGAATTAATTAACTTAATTAATCTTGTTTAGTTAACCTAATTAAGTATTGTGAGTTAATTAAACTGTGATTAGATTAGTTAGATCCTAATTAGAGTAAACAGTGTATGACATGCGGGACCCACACGTCAGATTGACCCAGTCAACTCCCTGTTGACTGCTGACGTCATGCTGACGTCATGATGACGTCAGCAGACACTATTCTGGATAATGTTGGTTAAATTAATTAAATAAATCCTAAAATTGATTTAAATCTTTTAAAATTAATATAAAATAAACCGTAGCTCGGATCGAAAAACTTTGTACATGAAAGTTGCTCAGAACGGCGAGACGATTCCGGATACGCAACCCGTTCGTCCGCCACACCTCCCTAACCTATCGAACTCGCAACTTTCCCCCTCCGGCTCCTCTGCCCGAAAACACGAAACGCCGGGGATACTTTCCCGGATGTTTCCCCCCCTTCACCGGTATCACCTCATACCGCGATAGGGCACCCCTAGCACCGATACTTGTCATGTCATGCATCGTCATGCATTTGTTTGCATTATATTTATTGTTTCTTCCCCCTCTTCTCTCGCTAGACACCGAGACCGACGCCGCTGCTACCCAGTACGACTACGGAGTTGACGACCCCTCTCTCCTGCCAGAACAACCAGGCAAGCCCCCCCCCCCTTTTTGATCACCAGATATCGCCTACTCTTCTCTATACTGCTTGCATTAGAGTAGTGTAGCATGTTACTGCTTCCCGTTAATCCTATACTGATGCATAGCCTGTCCTTGCTACTACTGTTGTTACCTTACCTGCAATCCTAATGCTTAATATAGGATGCTAGTTTTTCATCAGTGGCCCTACATCCTTGTCCGTCTGCCATGCTATACTATCGGGCCGTGATCACTCGGGAGTTGATCACGGGTATATACTATATACTTTATACATGATACATGTGGTGACTAAAGACGGGTCGGCTTGAGGCGCACCCGCGAGTGGATCATTGAGGCGGAGCGACAGGGCAGGTTCAGACCACCTAGGAGAGAGGTGGGCCTGGCCCTGGTCGACGTTCGCGGATACTTAACATGCTTAACGAGATCTGGGTATTTGATCTGAGTTTGGCCATTTGGTCTATACGCACTAACCATCTACGCGGGAGTAGTTATGGGTATCCCGGCGTCGTGGTATCAGCCGAAGCCTTCGTGACGTCAGCGACTGAGTGGCGCGCGTCGGATTGGAACGTAAGCCTGCTCTTGTATTAAGGGGGCTAGTTCTGCTTCCGGCCGCGTACGCAACGTGCAGGTGTGCTAAGGGCGATGGGCCCAGACCCCTGTGCGCTTAGGTTTAGACCGGCGTGCTGACCTCTCTGTTGTGCCTAGGTGGGGCTGCGACGTGTTGATCTTCCGAGGCCGGACATGACCCAGGAAAGTGTGTCCGGACAAATGGGATCAAGCGTGTTGGGGTATGTGGTGCACCCCTGCAGGGAAGTTAATCTATTCGAATAGCCGTGATCTTCGGTAACAGGACGATTTGGAGTTGTACCTTGACCTTATGACAACTAGAACCGGATACTTAATAAAACACACCCTTCCGAGTGCCAGATACAACCGGTGATCGCTCTCTCATAGGGCGACGAGGGGAGGATCAGCGGTTAGGGTTATGCTATGCGATGTTACTTGGAGGTC
Organism: Triticum urartu; assembly: GCF_003073215.2. Classification (NCBI taxonomy): domain Eukaryota; kingdom Viridiplantae; phylum Streptophyta; class Magnoliopsida; order Poales; family Poaceae; genus Triticum; species Triticum urartu. Next base: position 521,268,495 of record NC_053023.1, read on the forward strand.
TTCAGTCTACTCTCTTCTACAAGCTGCAAGACGGAGGCTGCCAGAAGCGTAGTCTTCGAAAGGACTAGCTATCCCCCTCTTATTCCGGCTTTCTGCAGTTCAGTCCACATATGATAGCCTTATTCCATTTGATACCAATGCATACATATGTAGTGTAGCTCCTTGCTTGCGAGTACTTTGGATGAGTACTCACGGTTGCTTTCTCCCTCTTTTCCCCCTATCCCTTCTACCTGGTTGTCGCAACCAGATGCTGGAGCCCAGGAGCCAGACGCCACTGTCGACGATGACTCCTACTACACCGGAGGTGCCTACTACTACGTGATGCCCGCTGACGACGACCAGGAGTAGTTAGGAGGATCCCAGGCAGGAGGCCTGCGCCTCTTTCGATCTGTATCCCAGTTTGTGCTAGCCTTCTTAAGGCAAACTTGTTTAACTTATGTCTGTACTCAGATATTGTTGCTTCCGCTGACTCGTCTATGATCGAGCTCTTGTATTCGAGCCCTCGAGGCCCCTGGCTTGTAATATGATGCTTGTATGACTTATTTTATTTATAGAGTTGTGTTGTGATATCTTCCCGTGAGTCCTTGATCTTGATCGTACACATTTGCGTGCATGATTAGTGTACGATTGGATCGGGGGCGTCACAAGTTGGTATCAGAGCCGACTGCCTGTAGGAACCCCCCTTACACACTCCTTGGCCGAAGTCGAGTCTAGACATTACAAAACCCTTTTACTAACATGGCTGTGTGCCTTACGGGCCCACGTCGCCATCTGGATGGTATTAGGATCTTTTACTCCTCGATCCTTACTCTGGGACTCTGAACTCTCTTCTACTCGGGTTAAACGAATTGACTAACTCTGACACTAGGATCCCGTTACGACATTCACCCCAAAGTTGGATAAGCCCTAGTTGTTCTTTAGAGTAGTAATTGAACATTATCCACATTGTCATTTGACTCCTGTGAAAACATCTTTGTTTTCAGATGGAACCCACGAGGCAGGTCGTGCGCCACACGACGGCCATTGGTGCCTCAGGATCACCTGCTGTGTTGGTTGAGATGATGACCTATCTGGGTTATCGCTGGCACCCTGAGTACACCGTCTATGAGGAGTACCAGGACTTCAACCAGGAGCAGTACCGTGCCATCGTCCACCTCTACTCTCGAGAGTATGACTCCACTACCGTGCTGCACATTGCTCATGGTGTTGGAGTGACTATCGATATGGCGGTCCACGATGCTGCTTATGCTGCTCTGACACGTCTCCGTGGAGAGTATCAGGAGTTGGATACCTCCCCCTTCAGGCACGTTGCTATCGCATCCGATGTTGGTGCGGAGGGTTACTACACTGCTGCCTACTCCACTGTCACCCGAGAGCCCTTCTACCATCAGAACCTGGTTCTGCATGCTGATGGGCTGGATCGCGCTAACCGAGCTCTTCGCCACGAGTTGTACACCACTCGTCAGCACCTCTACCGTGCTCTGACATTGTTGCACCCCTCTTTCCGCTCTGGTGATCTGTCGCATTCTGCGATCTACCCTGCCAGGACCGTGATGCCTCAGGGCGTCGGCTGGCCAGATGTGGGAGGCTACTCTCCTACACTTGGTCCTCTTCTGCCACTTGAGCGTCAGGTTCTGCACCAGAGTACCCGCGGACCCCAGGTTGCCGACGTGGTGTACCCGATGCCACACTACCAGCTTTCAGGCTACAACTACCTCCACAGTACCGCGTGGGACTGAAGTAGACTTGCTTGTTAGTGTTAGATGCATTCGCCGCGAGCCTGCGTGCCGCCTGTGATGTCTTAGTCTATGTACCAGACTCTGTGTAACGAACTCCATGCATGATCTCTTTTGTAAGATATGCCGACTACTATGTAGTATCTATCGTGCTGCTTTCGTTGTGCGTGTTTCATCATGAATGATTCTCGTCTTTGCACATTTCTCAATACTGAACTACCCCTGTTATATATTAGCAGGATGGTTAGACCAGGTGGTCGTGGTCGTGGTCGTGGTGGCAACGCCCCACCACCGCCTGAGTACATGGCTGGGATGATGCAACAGTTTGAGCTGAACCGTCAGTTCATGGAGAATATTATGGCTCAGTTTCCTCGCCCCAATATGAACCAGCAGCCAACCCAAGTGACTCTGCAGGATTTCATGCGCCTCAACCCAACCGTGTACCGCAGCTCAACTCAGCCTCTAGATGCTGATGACTGGCTCTGTGACATCACCTATGAGATGGAGTCTGCTGATGTAGCCCCTGCCAGCTATGTCACCTTTGCTTCCTTCTTCCTGAAGGGACCCGCAGCTCAATGGTGGGACAGCCACAGGCGTACTCTGCCAGCTGGAACAATCATCACCTGGCCAGACTTCCAAGCTGCCTTCCGTGCTCGCTTCATTCCTCAGGGAGTTATGGACCGGAAGAAGCGTGAGTTCCGCAACCTCACCCAAGGCAATAAAACTGTGGAAGCTTACCAGCGGGAGTTTCTTGACTTGTCCCTCTATGCTGAAGAAGACATCGCAACTGATGCACGCAGACAGGAGCAGTTCCGTGATGGCCTTCAAGCTGACATCAAGCTCGCACTTCTAGTGCACGACTTTGCTGATTTCGCCACTCTGGTGAACAAAGCCATCAACGTCGAAACTGGTCTGCAGGAATACCAGAGCTCTCACAAGCGCAGCCGTGACACGGGCTCATCTTCGGGCCCGTCCTCGCAGAAGCGCAAGATATGGATCCCCAACAACATGTACCAGCCGGATGCACCTGCCCCAAGGCAGTCCTATGCTGCACCTCGTCTGCCTGCTCCTCCAACTAGGCAGACAAGACTTCCAGCTCCACCACCACAAGCTCCTGTTCCCACTCCCAATAATGGCCTCTGCTACAAGTGTGGTCAGCCAGGTCACCGTGCTAGGGATTGCAATCAAAACCAGAATCAACTGGCCCTCCCAGCAACTGGCCGTGGAAGCAACCAGCCTCGCAACAACAGTGCCAAGTCTTATGGTCGTGTTCATGCCAACCATGTTGATCTCAGTGAAGTTCTAGACCGGCCTGCTACCGTGATGGGTACACTCCTTGTAAATTCAGTACCAGCATCTGTTTTGTTTGATACAGGAGCATCACATTCATTCATATCAGCTGATTTTGCATTCATGCATGGCATTAAATACGAAGAGATGAACACTGCGATTGTGGTACACACTCCTGCGGGCCAGTGTCAAACCTCTATGGTTAGTCACAACGTCCCCGTTGAAATTGAAGGACTGGAATTCCTTGCCTCCCCCATCGTACTAAAGTCCTGTAGCATCGACCTCATTCTGGGAATGGATTGGTTGAAAGCGCATACTGCTTCTATAGTTTGCGCCACTAAGGTCGTCCATCTGCTACACCCTTCTGACGAAATAATAGCTTACCAAGCTCATCTAGTTCAGAACGCCGAGGCACGACTTTATGCCTTGAATGCGTTGAATGCTGCACCACTCGAGGGCATTGAAAACATTCCCGTCGTTCATGAATTCCAAGACGTCTTCCCAGAAGAACTTCCAGGGATTCCTCCTGCTACGGCTGTCGAATTCATCATTGACTTGAAACCCGGCACTACCCCTATAGCTAAACGACCCTACAAGATGCCGCCGCATGAACTCATTGAGCTTAAGGAGGAAATCGACAAATCTCTTGTCAAAGGTTTCATTCGCCCAAGTTGCTCTCCTTGGGGAGCACCTTCTCTCTTTGTTAAGAAGAAGGATGGGACAAACCGATTAGTCCAAGACTACCGTCCTATAAACCAAGCTACCATTCAGAATAAATATCCTCTTCCTCGAATCAATGATCTTTATGATCAACTGGCTGGCTCATCAGTGTTCTCCAAACTTGACTTGAGGTTGGGTTACCACCAGATCCGTGTTCGTGAAGAGGACATCCCAAAAACTGCCTTCGTGACTCGGTATGGGTCATACGAGTACACCGTCATGTCATTCGGCTTAACGAATGCTCCAGCCACCTTCTCTCGTCTGATGAATTATATATTCATGGATTACCTCGACAAGTTCGTCGTGGTTTATCTGGACGATATCCTTGTATTTTCCAAGAACGAGGAAGAACATGCTAGACATCTGCGTCTTGTGCTAGAGAAGCTTCGAGAACATCAACTGTATGCTAAGTATTCCAAATGTGAATTCTGGCTCCCCGAAGTAACCTATCTTGGGCATGTCATCTCCAAGGATGGTATTGCCGTCAACCCTGAACGAGTTCAGGCTATTCTCGATTGGACTCCTCCGAAGAATGTGAAGCAAGTCCGAAGTTTTCTCGGTCTCGCCAGCTACTGCCGTCGATTCGTCGAGAACTTCTCCAAGATTGCCAGGCCTCTGACTAATCTGTTGCATAAGGGTATCAAGTTCGAATGGACAGACAAGTGTCAGGAAAGTTTCCAGGCGCTCAAAGACAAGTTGACTTCAGCCCCCGTACTTGCTCCACCTGATACTAAGAA